>NW_028301552.1:14467500-14477500 GCF_042242905.1 Orbicella faveolata
AGCACCAAAGACCAGAGAAAATAATGTGAGCATGATTTTCAGCGGTTGGCTTCTATTTTGACGCGTGAGTACACACATAGACGTAAAAAGAAAAAAGCTATGCAAAGTCATTGAAATGAGCATCACCTGTCAAACGTCAAAAGTGAGTGTACGACGCTGCTCCTGTTAAAAACGCATGCTCCGAATGGCTCCGATCGAATGTTCAATTAATATGGATGAACGACGCGAACACAGCGAAGTTTGCCGTTCCTAACGACTTAAAACTTGTTTTGCTGGCGATGGATTTGACAAATCTAACTATCATGAGGAAACTTCGACTTAATCTGAATCAGAGTCATCTGAAATAATAACGTAGCGTTTTCGCGGCTTTGACTGATGGATGTTTTAAAAGCTCTATTAGAAAGTTTGACGTTAGCTCTCTGCTGGACAAGGGATGTATGCGTTGTCCTTGCTATTTACCTATGTAGTTAGTTGTTAAATTACTATTAGGTGATAATATTGATAGTATTTATGAACAAATTAGTTTTTTTTTTTTTTTTTTTGATTCAATATTAATATTTTAAAATTTTCTTAATTTTACGAAATCTTAGGCTGATACATTTTACTTTATATTTTAGTCTCCCCGATTAATAGAGCAGCGTTTGAGAAGATGGGAGATTTCTTCTTGCCGCTGCTAAAAACCAAAGACATCTTGCGCTGGTGTTCGTCTGAAGCTGTCTTATAAGAATCTAAGCTTTTTAGATTCTTACGCTCAGTTGTGCTACAGGAACCTCAGCGTCCATCAGCCTTGAAATGCGCGTTTTCCTCACAGAATAGTTGGTTACACTTCCTGGCAGCCCTACATTTTTAGCCGCTTTCGTCAAAAAATCGCCCTTCCGGTTTTTTCCGAGAGGTGCTCGATTGCACCAGACCGGATTGTCAAGAGCTCTGCTATGGTTTATTGCCAGGAAAAAAGGGGCGTTGGGTTTCTTCATTTCGTCAGGACGAAGGCTGGCAAACTTAAGATAAAGACGAACAGGACAGCGCTCGGTATTTGTGGTGAGGGCTTTTGGACTAAAAGCCCTGCAGTGGCCGTCTCCTTGTCTTGTTTTTAATCCTCGTTCGGCTATCCACAAAAGGACCTGCTTTCCACTAACTGGATCATCTTCAAATGCTATATCACCCCACTGCAGTCTACGACAATCGTCTCGCGATCTAAACCCGAAATGCAAAGACAGCACCCACCACACCGTGCGCTGGAGAACTTCGGGGTCGTCTGCCCCAAACTGACTGGTTTAAAACAACAAGTCTTCTTCATCTTCTGTTAGCTCGCGGGCAGCGTGCGGAAGATTTATATTTTCCCTACCAACTACCAAGTCTCGTTTGCGAGCTGAGAGGATCTCATAAAATTTGTGCTGGAGTTGCTGTCGTTCAGGTAGCGTTGAATACCTCTCTGAAGAGATGCAAGCGAACCTGGCTCGTAGACTCCGCCATCTTTTTTATGGACGTCCATGAAAAAATTGCACAGAAGTATGTTTAGCCCTTCGGGAGGCATATTTTCCAAGGCTCTCGTCTCTCCAACTGTGGAACATTATCTTCGCCAAATGTTCAGATCGTAAGTTATCTTTTTCTTAGTGTTATTAGGGCGAAATGAGTAGATAAAATCTTCATTGTTGTTTAAGTGCCTGTCTTGTTCAACTTCGTCATGATTTATGGGCGTCATTTGGTTCAAAGTTTCTTCCTCCGGAGAGTAAAATTCGCTTTCATTGTATCCGCTCTAATCCGAATCCATTTTCCTTGATAGTTATATTTCGGTAGCATCATGATATTTTTTCAAGACGCGGGGATGTTTACAACTAACGTTGTAACATTAATATTTTAGCGAGGCGTAATCGCTACAGCGGGGAAAATATCCGGCCCGTGGGCCGTATCGTAAACACCTGAACCGGTCACCAGCGCATGATAAGCCAATCAAATTCTAGGATTTAGGATTCCGGCCCGCTCAGATGCTTCAGAAAAAAATAATGTTCATGTTCTAGTGGCAAGAACAATATCTCACGAGTTCGCTGCGCTCACTCGTGAGATATTGCTCTTGCCACTGGAACTTGTAATGTTTTTTTTTTTATTATATAGACATACTGTTGACGGCGTTCTTGACGATTTTCCGAAGATTTCCGAAGATTCGCCAAAACTTGTCCGAAGGTCACACAAACGTTGCCGAAAATTTCCGAAAATTTCCAAAGATTTCCGAAGATTGCCGAAGACTTTCGAGGAAGACCCGAAGATGCTTCGATCATACACCAACGAATTTAAGTACAATTTAAGAGACAAACTTGACATCAGTGAAATCATCGATATCTTCACTAGTGAGGATATGAAAAATACGCCACTCGAGTTCCGGATGTGGTTTCGTATGAATTTTACGACTGATGTATTTTCCAGTAAAACAATAATCATAATTTTCATAATCATTCTTACATTCTAAAAACAGAATTTCACACAAGAGACCCAACAGCCGGGATAGATTTCGGTGATCAACAGTAGATGGTTCCTGATGCATGCGTGTAGACCATGACGAAGTTGGCGAATAATTGAAAAATTAAACGAGACTTACCTGGAAGTTGAAGTTTGATTAAAATTCCACCGAGTTACATAATGCCAAGGGATCACATGAGATTGCTTGCGCATGCGCATGATCAGTCTTAGAAGACTTGGTGCACGTGGTGTATGTAACATGTGTAGTAACCACAAGGGTGGGTGGGTAGGGCATGTGATCCCTTGGCATTATGTAACTCGGTAGAGTTTTAATCAAACTTCAACTTCCAGGTAAGTCTCGTTTAATTTTTCAATTCCACCTCGTTACCATGCCAGGAGATCCCATGAGATTTCAAAGCCAACCACGCGAGACAAGTAACGAAGAAAAAATGGTCCAAAGATAATAGTTGTCTCAACTCAACATACTTTATTGAATGTAGTAATTATAACATGAAGTTAGGTGTTTAACCTTCAGCTGTTTCAAGTACACTGGATGCAAATTGTGACTCTCTAACTACAGGTTTGTTGTAAAATTTGGCAAAAGTGGATTCTGATGACCAACCTGCAGTACTCATCTAGAGACACTGAGGCGTTGCTTGCTGCTGACACTGCAGCAGCTCTAGCACTATGAGGTTTAAACTTCTTTGTGTCAATGCCAGCAGAGGACAAAACAGTTTTCACCCACCTACCAATTGTATCCCTACTAACTGCTTTGTGCGGCTTAGTGTAGCTGACAAAAAGTTGGGATTCTGACCCTCGTAACGGTTCTGTTCTGCTGATGTACTCTTTAAGAGTAGTAACTACACACAATCTACTATCCCTGAAAGCAGTTAAAGTTACTGTGGGATTAGGAAAACCAGGTCAGGTTTGCTTTAACAACTTTGAAAACAAAAAGGTGTAACTGTCGACAGACACCCTCACGTTTGATCAATTTAACAAGTGAACAGTCTGTCCCCTTTGGCCAGAAACTAACAATATTAAAGTCGCTAGTTTAAGTGTCAGTTCCTTAAGAGTCAATGTTCCAACAGGCGACAAGCCTTGAAGGTAATGTAATACAACGCTGACATCCCAAGTCTCTGAATACCTTGGCGAGGGAGGATTGCTCTGAAAAATGCCTTTCAGTAAACGTGACACTAAGCGATGCTGCCCCAGACTTGTACCATCTTCTAGTACAACATATGAAGATAAGGCACTCCGTGCTGTATTTAATGGCACTGTAGGTGAGGCCCTGTTCATAAAGATGTGTGAAGAATTCCAAAGCCTGCTCTACAGTTGGTTGATTATGATTAATTTTCCTTTGAGCACAAAAGTTAGACCATTTCTGGATATAAACTTGATATTGTTTCTGGGTACCAGGTCTCCAGGAGGCCATGAGGAGGTTACAAGCTGATTCTGAAATTCCTCTTGTTTCATAGAATCTCCTGATATGTAGCAGGCCATCAGTACCATTTCTGCGTGAAGCGGGTGAAGTTTGCTCATGTTGGATAGTGTCAGCAGTCTTTTTTGTTGTGGAAGAGCAACTGGATGTCTTATCAACAATCTCAACATCTGGGGCCACCAAACTTGTGTTGGCCATATGGGTGCAATCAGAATCCCTTCTGCTTTGTCCATTTCTACTTTCCTTAAACATCTAGAAATAAGAGAGACAGGTGGAAAACAATAAAACTGGTATTTGCTCCAGTCTATTGTAAATGCATCAATGTCGGTAGCCTCTGGGTCTGGCTTCCATGAAGCAAACATAGCAAGCTGTCTGTTCGCCCGTGTGGCAAAGAGATCAATTTCAGGGGTAACCCATAAGTCTCGGATTTGACTAAAAACTTCAGGGTTCAACTGCCATTTGGTGCGTTCATTAAGAATTCTACTCTCTCGGTCTGCATCCGTATTCTGGACATGCATCACATGTAATTTCAATATCGATTTTACCATGTGAAATCGGATTATTGGACTGCAAGACATTGTCTACACACCAACCCAGATCTGCTTTGGCAGCTGGGGATAAACACATTATGTCCTGGTAATTCCCCTTGGCAATTTTAAGAGCAATGTTCTTGTCTATTTCAAGATGCCTGTAGTGTAGCTGCCCAAACTGAACAGCTGGTAAACTGGCCACCAGTAGACCTATCAGTTTTGACACCTCTACAATTGAGCATTCTGATTTAGCTAACAGCTTTTTACATGCCATGCTGACTTTGAGAGCCTTTTCAGGGGTAAGGGTTATTGTCGTGGTGACTGAGTTTATCACAAAACCGAGAAATGTTATTATTTGAGTGAGCTCGAAGACTGACTTTTCAGGATGAGGCAGAAAACCCAATTTTTCAAAAAGAGTCACGCTATCCTGAACATTGTGTTTACATTCCTCATAAGTATCTCCTTGGAGATATGAATCGTCTATGTAGCCAACATTAACATGGCCTTTACTGCGAAGTGAGCTGTAAACTGGTTTTAGGATCTTGGTAAAGGATCGAGGGGCAGATGACAACCCATTTGGCAAGCAAGTGTATTGGTATAGTTTCCCCTACCATTCGAATCTTAAGTATTTTCTGTATTTTATACTTATTGGGACTGTATAGTAGGCATCCTGCAAATCCACAGATGCCATGTAGCAGTTTTGCTTGACAAGATTCACTGCAGATAAGAAAGTATCCATCTTAAAATGTTTCTTTTCAATGTTGTAATTTAAATTTTTAAGATTTAAAATCATTCTGTAAGTGTTGTCTTTCTTTTTCCTAACAAATATACTAGAAATGAATTCACCCTCTAAATGGGTGGTCTCTTCAATAACCCCTTTAATTAGAAGCTTGTCAACCTCTTTGCTTATAATTTCTCGTTCAACGGGGTTATGTGAAATTGGATAAACACTGGAGAGTTGCTTTGGCATACTTATGAATTCAATGGGACAGCCCTGTACCATCTCCAGTATTTGCTTGTCTGCAGTGATCTCCTGCCAAGCAGGAATAAAATCTTTTGTTCTGCCAGCTATGACAGTAGCTTGAAATGTAGTTAAGCTCACCTGATCTTTTTCAGGTGGTGATTTAGATAAAGGTTCCTTCACTGGGTTTTCTCCTGTTGCTGTTGCTGCCTCTTCTTGGCCCCCTCTTTTCTGTTCAGGAAAGGGGGTCGATGGTAGGTTTTTGACCCTGATGTATAGTAAGAATTTAATCTGTAAGGAGTACGGCTGTTGGAGCCTGCAAAATGCCTTGATCTTTGCCTCTTGTCCCTTCTGTCTACTGATCTCCTATCACCATGTATCTTGGAACTTATCCTATTAGCTTCGGCAATGTCCTTGACAGCTTTTGGGAGGTCGTCCCCAAATAATTGGGAAGTTATGGTGTTAGAGGGATTGCCCAAATGCCGATAACTTGGATGTAATTCAGGCTTGAGCCTTTCTCCCCGACGCAAATTCACTTCAGTATTAGCATTAGCTAACAGAATAACAGCATCCATTAATTTGCCAATGTTATCCTCTTTGGACGAGTTTGACTCGTCTTTAATGAGTGAATCAATGACTGTAACAACAGCAGTCATACCTTTCATAAGATATTTGTGGACCTTTTGAAGTTTTAGATCATTTGATCTTGCAGTTTCGCCCAGGTTGTTCCAAATATTAGAGTTCACTCTTGTTTCAGACAGACCTTCACAATTGCTTGGAGGGATATACTGCTTCTTGAGCTCGTTTAGTTTTGTTTCATTTGGTTTTGCTTCACGAACAAGTTTGCGCACAAGCCCTGCCAATTGTGTGTTGATGTCTGGTCCTTTCTCATCCTCGAGAGCAAGATCTTTTGTGAGCTTCTCGATTATAGCCGGGTTAGAGTCGGCTGTTTTCTGACGTTTTGCTGATGGCTCGTCAGGCTCGTTTTTGTCAGAGACTTCATCGTCCGAGAGCTTGGACTCAGAACCGATCTCTTTGTCTTCAGTTATTCTTGTGTCCTGTATCAGCTTTCCTAAATCGGTAAAGCCTGTCTTCATTGACTATGTTAAGCCAGAGAAAACAGTGGAAAGCGACGATTGTAAAATATCTGACAACTGAGTCAAGTTAACAGTTTGTGCAGTAGATGAGGTCGATGCTCTCGCGGTTTTCCCGCCTTTTTCAGCGCGAACAGTTTTCTGCGCTTGACTCGTACTGGGGCCGACTTTGGCGCCTTTCTTATTCGTTGGCTTATTTGCCGTTTTTCCTGACTGAGTCAAAACCAGTTTTGGTCTCTTTCCTGCAACGGCTGCCTTCACTTCTTCCCTCTTCTGTTTCACCGAAGGGGAAACGCGACGATGAACATCGACCGTGACGCATTCAACGGCGGTTTTGGCGCCATCACCAGTGACCGCTTCAGAAATAATCTCGTCATTTAGCTGGTCTTCAGCAGTTTGCTGTCCGGTTGTTGTCTCACTTAGGAGACTAGTGTTCTCATCCATCATACTAAAGAGATTCTCTTCGAGATTTGACAGAATGGAGTTTTTCGAACTCACAGAATTCACCATGTGCTTGCTGTGAGCGGCGTCGTTCTGTTGTCGATTTTTGCCCACTCCAACAAGTAAATACGAGATAAAAAGGTGTCAAGGTACTTAGACCACGACCCTTCGTGTTTTTCGCTGCAGGAGGGGTTGTAATACTGTGACCTGGAGACAAAAATACCCCTATTTTGCAGCCAAAATGTCAGTGTCGTCTTCCTCTGATCGAAGCATACAAAGCACTGATCATGCGCATGCGCAAGCAATCTCATGGGATCTCCTGGCATGGTAACGAGGTAGAATCATCTATGCGGGGGGCCAACATCTCCTGTCACGGCAAAGCGAAAGTAAGGAGGAAGCTAGAGGTTAGTCAATATCTCGTTAAATTCCACAAAAAAAATCCATCAAAGTTAACCATTAGATGATTAACTTGTTTTCTTACAAAGTTCACAGTCACTTGAAGTTCACTGCAAGGTTCGAGTACCAGTGTTCACCGCGGGCAAAGGTTTGAAAGTGGACGTGAAACCATCGAACGGCTGTGTATGTCATTTGTAATCTAGGCGAAGGTGAGTATTAATATTTTCATTTTATAGCATTTTTAGGTCAGATCCAAAAAAATGCACCAGTTAAAGTTTTGTAAAGAATGAATAAGACATAGTTCTCTGTTTTGTTCTCTTGCTAAATGCATAATAACATTTTATTCCGACCACGACAGTGCAAAACTGAGTAATGTCGCAGAGAGCTGTCGCTCCAGCTAAAACTCATCTCACTGCTGTGCCTGCATAGCAACGTTTGGATGTTTCAGTATTTATTCCTCCTTATATCCTAAAATTCTGTTATTAACATATTTGAGGTCTTAAGAGCTCTTCGACATCTGTTTGTCCTATTTTGTGTCGCAAATTAGCCCATGTTGAGCTTGCCCTATGGCAACACTGAATTTGAAGTTATTGCAATTTTTTCTGAAATTTGGCGGCGGGTAATGACCGAGAACATCTCCGACTACCGCAAAAATAAGATAGTATTAATATAAGAACCAACTTTAGTCTAGTAATGTCTGTAGGGTGAAAAAAAACATACTATTCTTGGCACCAAATTAAATTTGCCATTTGAATGTAAAGTTCTGCAACACTGCGTTTTTGAATAACTCAACACTCAGTTTCCGAGAAATCATCCTGGTAATTATGTATGCAAAAAGGTACGAGACGTGATATGTTTGCTACAGGCATAGACGTACTGTGTTACCTTTTATCTACTTTAGTATATCACTTAGGATTTGCATGAAAGTTTACGCTTAACTCGGAAGAATTTGCCATATATTTATTTCAGTTGCTAATCCAGTTTAGCCCCTTCTTAGGATACGCTTGTGATTACTACCCGAAAGAAAGACCGTGATGTGGTCAGTCCGGTAGTATGCCAGCTTTGGAAGAAGCGCAGACGTCATGATTCTATTGTTTCGCCAAAATGAATCATGTAAGCTGATTTATGAAACGATTTTTTTATCGGCATGAGAAGGGTGTAATTTGACTGAAGTGTAGGTTTGATAAAGGGGCACGTTGAACATGCACATGCACTGATGCACATTTCTACATGGTGTATGTCCCTTTTGGTCAATGATTATTTCATTCCTTGATTCTTATTTATTAGGATGTCCGTCCAAAATATGGACAACCATTTAGAAGTGTTAAAAAGTTGTTGCCGTTTGCCGGACTTGGTCAAATGAAATAAGTTTTGTAATCAATGCATTATTTGTTTAGGTTAA
Source organism: Orbicella faveolata (assembly GCF_042242905.1). Lineage (NCBI taxonomy): Eukaryota > Metazoa > Cnidaria > Anthozoa > Scleractinia > Merulinidae > Orbicella > Orbicella faveolata. The sequence goes on from NW_028301552.1 coordinate 14,476,217, forward strand.
ATTGCATTTTAGCACTGGCCCAGATTAAACGGCGCATATACGTACAGGGCTTTAGGAATGTTAGAGTTCAGCCCTCAAATAAGCAGTGCATGCAGTCACAACAATGCGGGGCATCACACTGAATTGTTTGAGAAGTCAAACAAAATAAAGGAAGGAAACACTCATTCTAAACCAGTCAGGCAAATTTTGGGAAACCTCTGCAATCAGCATTTTGTGAAGAAAGGGGAGAGAAATGTCCTTCAGAGAAAAGTTCCAGTGTCCAAACTTTATGTGAATCTTTCCGCAAACCCCTTTTCAACTTAAGCTTTAACATGACAACAAAAACAACACTCTAAGATAATTATACTTTTAATAATTGTACTTAGGAGAAAATTAGGCTACTGACTATTGGAGACGCATTTGATACATCACAAGCAGACTACTGTTCCTGGTTCTACTAATATGTACACAGGCTAGCCATGCCTCGAAGCGTTTAACAGTATTCCAAAACATCTTCTGGTGCAGAGTGTGACCAAGTTCATTTTATATTTTGCCCAAGGAATTTAAAACCAATGTTGAGTTTTGCACTAATTAAAGTAAGTAATATTAGTATCTGACAGCGACAAAACAGTAGTTAGACTTTTGTTGGATTATTTCCTTGAGATACAAGCAAACAGTGACACACTTAAAACAAAATCACTGATTTATTCAGGAAGTGAAAGCTTTTATCAGTGTTTATCTATAAGACTTAAAGAATCCGAAGGGAAAACTACAACAATCGAAGACTACATCAGGTTGGTTTTGCAGTCTTTGTGGATTTAAGGAAAGACTACAACACATTTGACTTTTAAATATTCGACCCAGCTAAACAAAACCGAATATTTACGAGACAAAAATTACTCCAAAAACAAGAACCCTCCTATGACGTATTTCACTAAACTTGAAATCACATGGCGAAGAAAAAAAATATTCTTCCCTAATACCTGTTTGAAGTTCGAGGTTATACAACCAGGCTGGCCACGCAGAAGATCTTCCACGTGGATCTTTGCCTTTTTCGATACAATACTTAAACATCTTGGCGTAAACTTGGCAGATCTTCGGCGTGAACTTCGCGTGAATAATCTTGTTTTCATAGCAGTAGCATCAACATTGCGAGAGCTATGAGCACTAGGTACATGTTACACTCAATATTTTAGCGCAAGAATGGTTATTATCCCTATATATAATGACTTTTCCTATAATTAGACATAGAAAAGTCGAAATGAAACCCAAATTAAAGCAAATACTTTTACCCCGCCATCTAGG
>NW_028301552.1:14480000-14530000 GCF_042242905.1 Orbicella faveolata
ATTAAGAAAAGACCAGAATAAATACCTGGAGGGACCTGACATGGTGGACAACAGTACCGTGGTCAGCGAGTTGAAAGAAAACTTCAGACTGTCTCAACCTACCCCTAGCCTTATTTTCGGAGCCATTTTGTTTCTCGTTGTCGAGGCAACAAACTGCTTGTTAACCATTCCATCATGAATGTTTCCGGAGTTATCGTCGTGTGTAAACGGTTAAGAATCCGAATATCCTTTCACTGTAAACCCCTACTAATCCAAATACTCTAAAATTGATGAATCCGGGAACTTTTACGAATCCAAAAAAACTCCTTTAGTGTAAACCTAGTCCTAGATCGACCACTGTAATGTTTATTTGTCTACCAGTGTTATGATCTGCAAATTTCAGTTAATTGATCAAACAACCAAGGTAGAAAAGATGGATTTTTTCCCAGTATGATAGAAGCTTAAACGCAGTTTCTTCCTGGGCTAATTCAATTCAAGAAATTCCGGGTTTTCTAGCTGAGTTTGAACATATTGTGTAGGTACAAATTTTCTACACAGCTAGAAGAGTGGAGATGCCATCACGCAGTTAGTAGTTTATAGAAATTATGGTATTTCCACTTGACTTTATTTGTCAGTCAATGATTCAATTGCCATAAACCATAGAGGATTGGCTAAGTGTATCTCTAAAACTGCCACTATATAGTAAGTTATCAGTGATTCAATAAAATAAATACGTGTTAAAATCAATTCCCGGAGTACTGTAGAAACGTTCTTTATCAGAGATGTCGTGGGTGTTGCAATGCAAATGAAAAAACATACATACTTATACTAACTTAAACAAAAAAAAGAAAACAAAAAAAAAACACATTTTCCATTATTTTATCTACACAACGTTTCAAAAATTGCTTTCATCGGATTGCTGGAAACGAAAATTTTACTCGAGAGTGGCTATCCGCGTCACGCAATTGTTTACATTCCAACGCTGGATTTTGGGCAAAATCTATGAGAAACACAGGCCAAGGCGGGCGACTTGAAATCATTTGCCCAGAGATGTTTTTTGATAGCCTAACAGGTGGGTGTATATTTAACCCGTAGAAAGTGTTTTTATGGTATTTAAAGTTATAGCCCATAGAAAAATATGGCGATGTTTTCATGCAATAATTCTCTTGCGACACACTGTAAAATTTTGCGTGTCAGTTTGATCTCTTTTCGGGCTCAGAACTAACTTTTATTTATCTTATTTTTCGCTCAGTCATACCACGAAGACCTGAACTGAATATAAAATCCATTGAAAGATTCTCAAGTAGCTGTTCTGCGGAGCGCGAAGCAATCAAATATTCGGAAAATTCAGCAAAACCGGAAGTAGATTTTGAGCCCAATCGGGTCGAAATCGTTTTTGGCGTATTTCTACCAAAGAAAGCTGTATTAGCAGAAACTAACTATGGTCCGTTTCTATTCTTACTAGGACCTATCTGTGGACAAAATACAAGCGAAATCAATTTTTCGACTTGTGCCATTGATAGGCGATTTAGGTCCATTTTTATAGGCATTTACTCTTAACATATGGTCTGAGGAAAATTCCCCTGAGAGACTTTCAATATGCCTGACATATTCTGGAACCGAAATAACGAGTAAATCAATCGTGGTCGCACTGCCATTAGCACATCGTGTTGATACATTCATCAACTGAGACCAAAAGCAGTCACACAGGCATTCAATAAAGCAGGAGTCAAAATTGGATGATGAACTATAGCTCGACCAGTTAACATTGGGAAAATTAAAATTTCCCAAAATAAAAATGTTCTTTGTTCCAGTTCGACAAATTTTGTAAGAGATATTCACAACTTGCTGTAAATAGCCAAGGTCCATATTCGGTGGTCTGTAGAATACTGCAATAATCATTTTGAAGTTGCTAATGTCAGATATTTCACACGCAACAGTCTCAACTTCATCCATTTCAAGATCACGGCGGCGAACGCATACAAAATCGGACTTTAAACACAGCAAAACACCACCACCACGTTCACCCTGTTGCCTATATTGGCGAAAGATAACGTAACTTGAATCGAGAATTTCAGTGTCCGTTATTCTCTGATAGAGCAAAGTTTCAGAAATAGCCACAACATCCACGCCTTTAGTTCTCACGACATTATGAAGTTCACCAAGCTTGTCGCAAATTGATCTTGCATTTAAACAGGTGTGTGTTTAAAGAAAGACAGCGAATAATCGACTTAGACGAATGTTTATCAGAATACCGAGCTCGCCCAACGGCACGTTGAGGTCCAGTTCCAGGATAAGATTTTATGTCGCCAGAAAGCAATAAATATTCCATAAAAAAAATCTAGCACAAGTATTTGAGTAGTACCTAACCATAGCCGGATGAAACCTCTTCTCCTCAAGCGTCTAAACCTTTGAAATCAACATGGCCGCCACGTGGTTCGAGGGGAAGCATTATTTCACCTTCATATGCCCAGAAACGCGTTCAAGTGTCTCTGACAACATCTTCCGAAGAGGCGTAAAGTCGATTGCAGCCGGAGTAGCCATAATCAAAGGCCACAGGCCTTAGAAAAAGCAAAAATTAACAAAAATTGCGGAGCACACAAACGCGTGTCCACCTGCCACTATTATGACAATCATTGTAACAACTAAATCATCGCTGTTACAGTACGTTTCAACAAACTTTTGACAAACGGTTTCCGGAGTTCGTTTAAAATTCCCGAAGCTCGCTACGAACTTGGCAATTTCATTACGTAGTTGTCAATCAAATCGCGGGCGTGAATGTCACGCCGAACTTTGCGGAGTTCGTTACAAGCGAAGTTCGCACCATTTCGTGTAGTTGGTTTTGGTAATATAATTACAAATGAATTTAAACGAAGTGAAAAAGAAATCTCAACCAAGCAAGGCTTATTTTATGATGTTTACTTCTGAAATGTAAATTATTTGAGGGGTACAGAGGAACTCCATCATCACAGACGGATGGCGCGACCTGCGTCTTGTTTAAAGTAGAAGTTCAACAACACGATATTGAAACGTTCTGTTTTCTCGTGCTATTTTTAGAGTGATGTATGTCCTGAAAGAAAAACGGTGTATTTTTTTTTCATCTCTGATAGATTTTTGATGTACACGTAAATACTTTTAAACCACTATGCATGGAAGTTCTACCTGAAGCTATCTGAGGAAACCGACACGACAAAAATTGTATTATTTTTATAGTTTTATTAATAAAATAAAATAAAAAGAAAAAAAGCGTTATTTTTTCAGGCAAGTGTCAAGTGACATTTGGGAAAAAAAGTTGCAAATATTTTGCATAAGGATCAGCAAATAAGTCAATGCACTTCACATTTTAGCAATGTACAAATAACTGAAAACTAGTGATTTTTTCAATTCGTTTCTACATTCATTTGAACCAACTATGAGTCACCGAATGGCGCGAACTTCGCTCGCAGCCGACTTCGCAACTTCCCAAGAAAGTTCTGCGTGAATTTCACAAATTCGTTTCGAAGTTCGCAATGTGGTTGACAACTACGTTTCGTAGCGAATTCGGGAATTTCAAACAAACTACGGCAACCATTTGCAAACGTTTTGTGAAACGCACTGTAAAACCAGAATTCTATTCAAAAACCGAAGTTTTTTGTTTAACCTAACCACGTGATGGCTTTATGACGCACATGTAGGCGGAAAATGATATCAATACAAATATCAGAGATTGGTCGATTTCTCGTTAAACTCCATAACAAAATTGATCTCAAAGGCAACTAGTTATACAGTTAACTTGCTTTCCTTGTTTTCCTACAAAGTTTACAGTTGCTTGAAGTTCACCGGAAGGCTCGAGTGACAGTGTTTTCCGCGGACAAAAGTCTGAAAGTGGACGTGAAACCACCGACTGACGACTGTGGACGTCATTCGTAATCCAGACGCAGTTGCGTACCAATATTTGAATTTCTCTTTCGATCAAAGTGTGTTTGGAAGTTAAAGTGCACCTAACCCCAAAAACTATTTTTCGCAAAAAATAAACTAGTAGACATATCGCGGATCGGTTACCAGGATGGATCATGGATGATGAAATTGAATATAGCGTTCTCTCGCAAAAATTAGCTTTCGACAGCCGGTAGAGCTTTCCACAAGTTGCTTGGCAACTTCTGGCATTTCGAGCAACTTTTTTCGTTTCGAGCAACTTTTTACATTCTGAGCGATATCTAGTTTCCTATCAATTCTGAGAAATCGAGGCAGCTTTTAGTGCTGAAATTGACCTTGCTTGCATATTTCACAATGTCTCAGAGGACAAATTATTCATTTCCTGTGAAAAAGAATCAAAATCCTTCTCCCCCTGGGGCAGATCATGGGTGCAAGATGAATGCAGCCGGGCTGCTGAGTCATCGTTTTTTTAAAAAAAATTCAAACTGGCGGAAAAAGATTCACAACTGACTCGAGTGTCCCAGGTGAAGAATTTAACAAGATTAATATTAATATTGATGCGTAGTTTTTACTCATACATTATTTGGTCTTAATTGAGGACAAAGTTTTTTAGCAACGCTGGTTACGCCGCAAAATTGCACAAAAATGCTTTTGTTGTACTTTTGCACCAGACCAAATAAAGGAAGAGATGAACAAAAGTTTTTGTTTTGTTTTTTTTGGCACAACTTCTGAGTAACTTTCGTTGCAAAAAGCAACTTTTGACTGTTTTTGAACAACGTTTGAGCAACTTTCGTCACAAAAAGTAACTTTTCACTTTTTTTGAGCAACTTTTGAGCTACATTTTGGGAAATCAGACGCAACTTGTGGAAAGCCCTAACAGCCGGTCTACTGTCTTCGACGGATAAAGATTTTGGTGATATAATGAAACGTTAAAAATTTGAATATAAAGAGTAATTCGCATAAATTTAAGGTGGCTCAAAACAGTTTCTGTTTTCTTTTTTTTTTTTTGAGACTCTTAGAACTAGGTGCGATTTTTCAGGCTTGAAACTGTACTGTCGTGAATGGCTGTGCTATTTTTTTAAGGCAACTCTCCACTGTACCTTTCATTGTGTTTAAGTCATAAATTAAGGTCGCACTGTTCTGTTGCATAGCAACAAACTTGACCCACTTTTTTACCATCAATTGCATCTATCTTAAAAACTAAGCCGGTGACCCCATATTTTTTTTCATAAAAATCTTTTTATTACTCACGGAAGAAGAAACAGGGAAAATTAGAAAAAAAATCAGTGGAGTAGATTTTGCTTGAATTAAAAAAAGTAGAAATTTCAAGAATGGAAAAATTCCACTCCACAGTTTTTTTTTTGTTTTTTTTTTTCACAATTTCCCACATGCACTCCGCTTTTGCTGTTGAATACTTTTTTGCATTAAAAAAGAAGGGTCACCGGATTAGTTTTGAGATATTAGCTTCGTGGATGAGGCATCTTAAGCGCGCGTCGTACGCGCAAATTAAAATCTTGCCTTTGCAAGATCGCACTTCGCGCACGCGTGAAGGCGGTCTGCTGCTCTTTAAAGCCCGCAATTCCACGCGAAGAAACGTGAATACCCGCGAACAGTGTTTTCTTTTCTGCTGTTATCGTTAGCAGCATAAGCGGTAGAATAAGAGTACTATAAATAACCGAAGGTGAGGCTGGCCTGGTAAAAAGAACGAAGAAAACTTGAAGAGTAGTTTATTTTCCTGTTCTTTAGATTGATAGCCGGCGCGATAGATCACAACATCAACATCACAATCTTCGTTTACGTTCCAGCACAGCGATTTAAAAGAATGTTTTTTCATTTGAAATTGCCTGAAGGATGGATGTTGTCGAAGGTAAAAATAAGCGATATCGTAAACGGCTCACTAAACTTAGCGGAAACAAAGTTCTTAGGCCTCGCGCCGCCATGTTCGTTGTGAGTTTTGCATCTCGAGCGCTATCTCGCGATCCCTCGGGTGATCGCGTGATTCCTCGCGCTGAAGTCCTTTGAGGTCCTTTTCGAAAACCACATGTATGTGAAAAAGTTTCCTCAAAAAAGATTATTATTATTAGAAGTGCGCGTTAGAGCCCAGGCTTCACACGGAAATGTTACTGTTTTGAGCCACCTTAAAAATGCTGCACGTATAAAGAATGTTCGGAAGAATGCTAAAAGTGCTAAAATTAATGTTTGTTTAAAAGAAGTTGTATTTTCTAGGGAGTGGCCATGAGTTGTCATCGGACTCGACAGTTTTGGTCTTTCTGGTGCGATGGTTTTCTTTTTCTTGAGTTGTCAAAGTCAATTACATGGTCAAAAGTCTGTGCATGTTTTGCAACAGTAAACCAGCTGTCGAAAGCCTATGTTTTCTAATAATTCTTACTAGAGAACGCTATTTCAACAATATCAAAAAAATTAACTTAATTTTTGGAGTATTTCTGTGCAAAAAATGTTTCAATTAGGTCAAATCCTAGATTTTCTGTGCCCCTTTGAAATGGCTCGCGACCGCGTATAGCAGATCTAGGAAGGTTGAGGTTGTGATGTCAAATCGTTGCTCTCAGTCATTTACCTGTTCAAGCTTCAGTCCGACCACGACGACACCACTTAGAGCAGTTTTCAATTGAGTGGCGTAAAACCAAAACCAAACCAATTACAAACCAATTAGATTACACAGCCAATCTAAAACCGTAGTAAAGCCAAAACCAAAACCAAAGTAATTGCCTGATTACTTTCGACACTCAAATGGAAACCGATCATTCATGTTGAACAGGCAAATCAGGCTGAAATGTATATGTAAATGCAAATGTATTTTAAGCAATTCTATGCCAAAGTTAGAAAAGACGTTTTCATTAAACAATTAGGTTTTAATGCGACCTCGATTCAAAAGCAAAGCAAGAACGTGACGGATTTTAAGTTTTACTGATGTGAATGAATACGTACAAGATTATCATTATTACTACATATATTTCTGTTATTCTTGAACTTTTCGCTAAATATACGATCCCACAAGCAAATCTGTTGCTTTAAGCCAAATCGTATTTAAATGAAGGATTGTTGTTGTTATTGCTGTTGTTGTTGTTGTTGTTGTTATTGTTGTTGTTGTGTGATTTTGAATTCTAACCAAGCATTTCAATTTTAGTATCATATCCGATACCCGGGAGGGACTCCCACACAAAAAGGACGGGTGTGCTCGTCGTGTACCCTTTTGGGGGTTAAAAAAGCGGTTTTGGCCATGTTACCGCATTGAAGTTCAGTCATAAAATTCCACAGCGGAAGCTTTTGCGGTACCTTCTAGGGTATTGAACCGGAAAAAAATACGACGGGAGAAAATGTGTTGTTTTGGAATTGGTACCTCTTAAAAAAAAAATCTTAAGCTACGCCCACAAACAGGATCTTGGTAGCTCTCAGGGGTTCTTTTAAAAATTTTCGACGAGCACCCCCGTCCTTTTTATAGGAGAGTCAGCCGGGGATCCGATGTCGATTTAGGTATGTAGGTTGCTAGACTTTCTCCTTTTACTATTCTGACTAGAAACATGGACGGACCTATAACAATCACATTGGCATTTGCCGGCGTGTTTACTGTGCAGTTGACAACCCATAATCCCTGGCTCGTATTAGGAGTCGTTGTCGTGGTGTGTGTAACAGTCTTTGCAGTGAATAGACTGATGCAGTCAAGTGGGGAAAAAAAGGAAAAGAAAGCTTGAGAGGCGTCTGTTAAGAGAAAACGTTATTGATATCGTAAATATAGCTTTAGTTACAATTTACTCTCTTTGTAGACAATCTTTGTAATCTATAGCACTACTCAGTTTGAGTCAATGAATTGTACATCCGTCTAGGGCTATTTTATCTTTCAACACGAGAGCAAAATATATGTGTTTTAAATAAAATACATGGAGTTGTTATAGGTGGTTAACCGTGACACTTATCTCTTGGAAAGGCAAGTAGATTGAAAACGTCCTGACCTTGGCTAGACGTTACTTGGATCCCCTATCTCCAACCCAAAATAACGTTCTTAATGTTGTTTTGCTCTGTAGCACTTTAAATTGCGAGATGCCGAACGGTATGGTAACAGTGGCAACAAAAAAAATTGTCCTACGGCGATGTTTTAACAGACCCTGGTTGGTCAAAGGTTGGATCACGAAAGAAAATAATGTTGGCTCTAAAACGAAAAGAGGCAAATCTCCAGTGAAGGATTCTAGACTGTGGCAATAGCACGGAGCTCTAAATGGTGGTCCTCCTGCGCTGAAAAAGTTTTTTTTAGGCTACTGGCATAACATTGCGGCATCCCTTAGGCGTCATAATCTGAATGATATCGAAAGATATCTGTAAGATATCTTTTCTGAAAGATGTTTTTTCTCCGTTCTAGGAAATAACACCCCATGGTGACCAACGTGTGCAATTTCAACGAATGGAGGGTTGAGGATTCGAATTAAGAACTCGTTTTATTATATGGCTAGCTCCATGAGTGGGCGAGATGAGCCAAATCCCGCGCTGTGATTGGGTACCCGAGCGGCCTTACCCCCTCGAGAGTACGCGCTGTCCCGAGCAATTTCCCCGAAGCCCCCAATATAACAAGTCATTTATTAACGAGGTTTGGCCTCGGTCCATAACCAGGAAAAAAGAACATGGTCAATATCCAGCCATCACGATCTTGACCTCATGCCTGGTCAATAACCCATATATAAATTGCCTTTGCAGAGAGCGTTTTGCCATTCACACATCCTTTGCACTCCTGGTCACATAGTGGTGCAAAATATAAAATCAGCAATGCTATTGAAGTCGACCTACTTTTATCTTCAGGCAACTTAATGATAAATTAAAACAATGCAAATATATTTTATTGTAATACACATTATTTCTTCTAAGTTGTTTGATAAGCAGCCTAAAAGTGATTTCTTTGGCAAGATTTCTGCGCAAGATTTCTGTACAACGCCATACTTCATGGTGCGTACCAGTCAGTGTAAAACGAAGACTGCAGACTGCGGACTACAGACTGCAGACCGAGGGTAAAGTGCAGACTGAGGGTAAAATGCAGACTGCAGACTGTAGAGTTTTAACTTAATCGTGTTACCATTTTGCATCATTGAGAGCTAACCGTAAGCAGGCTAACCGGAGCGTTATTTAGGCTAACCTGAGTGATATTCAGGCTAACCGAAGTGATATTCAAGCTACCCGGAGTGCAGACTTTCATTGCGATTTGCTGCAATAGTCCTGTTTATGGGCAGCGCTTGATAATGAAAATAATACGACATTTGCTTAAAAATTCTGTAGTCTGCAGTCTGCATTCTACCCTCAGTCTGCACCCGGTCTCCAGTCTGCAGTCCGCAGTCTGCGTTTTACACTGACCGTAGTGGGTACTGCGCTTTGTCAGGAGCCCATGTTGTCTGTTTATTTGGATGCTAGATCATTTTGGTAATTCCGGAGCGCGTTCAAAATTTCCAAGCCCTTGCGTTGCGTGACTTTATAATCGTGAACCAATACGGCTGGGCTGTCGTCTATGTTTTTCCTTTAGATGCAGTATTACTTTCGAGATATCAGTGCTCTAGTAATGACGTTTTGTCTTAATGGCAGAACTTATATAAAAATGTTTGTATCTGCCTATATAACTAACACATTACAATCTATATACACGAAGTCGTTCGTCGCAACCGCCACCTGTTGTTTTGGATATTTAGATGAAATTCCAATATTTTAATAACAAGTTAGTGCAACCGTCAAAATTCATCAGTCATAGTCTATAAGATTCAAACTTTGGCCGGCCACCGTACCTCACCGATTTTGCCGAACTTTGGCATGTAATCTTGTTTTAGGGTCGTAACTACGAAATGGATGTTAAAAAGTTCCAATTCTTTTTACTTCGGAAAATATCGAGAAGGTCGATTTGGAGTGACCTTGGCGGCCCGCCAATGTGGCGGATCGAAGGAGTTCTTGTTACTTCAATCCTGATCCTGCCATCGTAATTTCTCGCCAATTCTTGTAACAGACATAAAGAACTATCCTTCTTTGTCCTACTTATCAAATAAATTCGGAACGTGATAAGTTTGAACGACCAACGGCCAAGAAGCACGAAGGTATATTTTCTTAGCTTTGAATAGTCGGAAATTTACTTCAAATTGGAGGGCTGATATCTCCAGCGTTATCTCGATTGAGAAGTAGCCAGTTACCCAGAGTGTAGCTTAGTTATTGCTGATTTGATTCCATTAATAAAAATTTGGGGGAGTTGTAACAGCGTAGACTAAAGCGTAGAGAAAATAGAGTTGGGGAATTTCATTTTAAATTCATTCATAGAATTGTAGTGACTAAAAAGGAACTTTTTAGGTTTAATATCAAATCAGATAGTAATTGTATATATTGTGGGGATCTGGATTCTATAGACCATACTTTTTAAGAGTGCCAGTTTACAAAGTCCTTTACTCAAGAAGTATTACAATTGTTTAATACTGAGAATAACTCTGAATTTATTCTAAACATTGAAGATCTTCTTTTTGGTACTTTTCCAAGTTCAAGTACCTTGATAACAAAGTTAAATATAAGTACAAACTTGAAAAAAATATTTAATATTCGTAAAAGCTCCTCCATCTGCTATTCTATAGTTTTAATATAATTGTAATATAAGTATGATTGTACAGAAAGATTTGTTTTATATTATTATGAAAATAGGCTTAGAATAAGTGATGTAATAAGTGTTGTAAGTGTAAGAAATGATTATTAAAAAAAAAAAACAGCTGAGACTAAAAGATTACATTATCAGTAGTATAGTTTAGCCATTTCTGCGGACCAGCTTGTTAAGCCAATATTAGTCGACGAAAAAAGAAAACGGTTCCTGTCACTTAAAGAATGCAATTTCCATGTTTTCTTGCTTATTTGATTCAAAGAGCTGTGTTTGAAAACAGGTTTCAAGATTGTGTGTGCGGTTTTTAGCAACAATTTGTTGTTGCACTGCAAAAAGTCTATACTGAAATTTCAAATTACAGATTTGAAATCACCCAACATTGCGTGAACATGTCCCGTTCAAGTGCTTATTCAATTGATTATCTTTTTTAAAATTCCTTTCATTCTATTAGGATATTGAAATCACCTATCTTCTGGTACGAAAGATATGTTTGTTTCCACGCAGAACAATGAATGTCGATGAAATACGGCGAATGAATTTGTGACAAGCTCCTATGAAATGAACATCGTGAGGCGCGCTATATCGCTAATTAAATTTATTACTTTGGTCATCTGACACTGTGCAAATGGATGTTACTAAAACTGGGAACGGGGAACGGGGAACGGGGAACCGGGAACGGGAGTCTGGGAACGAGTGTACAGCGGTAACCCGCCTAAGAATTCAACATGGCGGACAAACGAAATGAAAAGGGAACAATTTGGGGAATTGAAAGGAAGCCCATGAGGAGCTTTGCCCACGAAAAAAATCTATGCAAATTAGGTTAATAATAAACTATGGGTGTGTTGAATCCACCCATGGCTTATTGTTAACTGTAACTGAAAATCGAAGTTCGCAAGTCTTGTACGATTGAGGTGTTATTTGTAACATTTGCGGTAACACATAATGACACTAATTTAGTTACAAAGCCCACCCAGCGGCATTATTTTTCTCATGAGGTCTGCAGCTTTGTATATTGTCACGTTTCATGAAATGGCCGTAATAATATTTATTAAATGTCCTGAAATCTCAAGTTAACATATAATACTGAGGTAAGATTCCGACATTTCGTGTTTGCGGAGCAAATACCGCTAACAGACCAGCTTCCCTATGGAGAAAGAAAAAAAGAGGCAGATATTATGTTAAGCACGAAGATGATTCCTTTCTCAAAATACAGAAACAACTCAAAATACGGACTTGTCAAAAAAGCAAGAAATGCTAGGGTGCAAGCAGGTGAAATAAATAAAGCAGAAAAGGTTAGCATTATTATTCTGCTCGACAGATAACAACAGCTCAGTAAGAGCTGACTACCCAAGTAAGACAGAATAAGCTAGCACGGCAGGTTTAATATTCTGCTCGACAGATATCAACAGCTCAGTAAGAACTGACTACCCAAGCAAGACAGAATGAGCTAGCGCGGCAGGTTAATGTTCTGCTCCAGACATAACAACAGCTCAGTAAAAACTGACTACCCAAGTAAGACAGAATAGGCTAGCGCGCGAGGTTAATATTCTGCTCGACAGATAACAACAGCTCAATAAATAACTGACGACCCAGGCAAGACAGAACAAGTTAAGCCGAGTTAAGCATGTACGTAGCGCAAACTGAATCAGATAATTCGCTTGATTGCGAGATATGACAACCGTTCTCTACAGAATTCTCTTCTCTGGTTTAGGCTAGATACGTTGGCAAGTATGGAAGCTCTCTGATATCAGCATATCTAAGAATTTCAGTGTAACTTACCACTGCAGTCTTTTCCTTGTTCCATGGCATTGTGGATCGGAGGATTGATGGCAATGCCGTACGGAAATTTCCCTCCAAAAATTATTTAGTCCGACATGAACAATGATCATCGAGACACGAAAACACCAATTGCATGCCTCGTTGTCTTAACAAGAAAACGTCATTTATTCCAAGACCTGGCTTTTAGGATATGCACTCGTCTATACTAGTTATATAGCTAGGAAAATATTGCAAGGTAAACTGCGGTATCTTGGCATCATTGTAACATAAGAATGTGCCTCAAACAAAAACATAGAATATACTCGAAGTCATGTTCATCAGTCGAAAGTGGCGTGCGCCATGTATCCCTATTTCACAACGCCAAAATTAAGACTAATGATCTAGTAATTATGACAGCTCGCGCACAAAGTGAGAAGATATGAGTAGACTATGAAGGCTTGAAACTCTATGTAAGAAAGACTGTGGCCTGACCGATCGGCGGACGTAGCTTGTGATGATACAGGATAATACCGATTCGATTTTCACCCCAGGCGCCATTTCATGCCTTGTTTATCCCAGTACCAATCGGACTCTGCTCTAACAAGAGCGTACTGGGCCATGATCTGGTGGCACAGCCGGTAGAAACTCACGTTAACAACCGTAACACTTCCTCACATTTCCCCAAATTGTTCCCTTTTCTTTTCTTTTGTCCGCCATGTCGAGTTTTCACGCGGCTTACCGCTGTACACTCGTTCCCAGACTCCCGTTCCCGGTTCCCCGTTCCCCGCTCCCCGCTCCCCGCTCCCCGCTCCCCGCTCCCCGCTCCCCGTTCCCCGTTCCCCGTTCCCCGTTCCCCGTTCCCCGTTCCCCGTTCCCCGTTCCCCGTTCCCCGTTCCCCGTTCCCCGTTCCCCGTTCCCCGTTCCCCGTTCCCCGTTCCCCGTTCCCCGTTCCCCGTTCCCCGTTCCCCGTTCCCAGTTTTAGTAACATCCTGTGCAAATGCTATATCTAAGTTAATGAAACCGATTTTTAGGTTTACCTTTTACAGTAGTATCGAGTAGCGCGTTTTAGAAGTATTTGTCGGAGGAACTGCAAGTTTATTTATAATATTAGTAACGATGATATGATACCGTAAAGTTGGTATGGGGATATTTTAAATGCTATCAGTATAAAACATGGACTGCCGACTGTGGACTGCAGAGTACGGACTGGGCGTAAAACACGCACTGTCAGTTTCAAGGCATAACTAACACGGCGATATCTTTTAAAGTGATGTAAGTTGTTCAAACTTGATGGCTTATCAATGACCGAAGAAACGGTGATATGATACTTTCCGTCTAGCTGTAGATCTACAATTTTAGATGGCTAGGAGTGGGGTGTCTGGGAGGGCCGGGATTTCCGTCTGCTCTACAGCAAAACGTAGCTATAGCGAAAGGTAACTCTCAATGAGGAAAAAAAACAAAGTTTTGCAAAACTCTAGCGCAAGTTATTTTGCAAGTTATCACAATGCAACTCTTTTTCATGGGCTCACAGAAGACGTGGTTGAGTGGTAGCAGGAACACTCCGATACCATTGCAATTAACGCACCAACAAAAGACGCTTTTCGTTTTCCTTGTTGCGCTGGCACTTCCGTTTTAAACGAGCGACAAATTTCGCTTAGTTTGCTGCTTTTTAATTTACTTAGCTTCTGTCAAGTGACGAGGTCACAAAGATTGTAACCATCGTACATGACTGGGTGCTTGGGCTGTATGTGCTCCAGTACCTCATTTCGTACGGTTGCCAGCGCTTCTTCATTTTCAGCTGCTTCATAGTCTTTGTCGGAAACTGACTGGGCTTCTGAGTTTTTTGCATTTTGCCCGCCGTGAAAATAAACTTTGAATTTGTGAATTCGTGTGAGAATTGCCTCTGACCATCAACATCTCGAGTAATTTTCATTTGTCTTGCCACTGCCACAGGATCTAGTTTCCTTCCAGTGGTTTTACCAACCATGAATTTTTCTTTCAGGAATTTCCTCAGTTTCTCGCTAAAGGCTTTTTCTTTCTTTGTTGCTCTCAGAGCCCATCCTTTTTTTTCTTTCATCTGTGAATCTGCTAATGGAACAACAGTGGCAGCAGAACCAGTAATGCCCATCTTTAGACTGAAATCACCACCCCCAAAGCTTCTTGCTGTTCATTATTTTCGCCGTGTCTAGGAGAGACATGGTTTGACACAGGTTTGAATTCGCATTTTCCATAGGCTACATGCATTTATTTACCATTAAGCCATAACGTTTGTAGACACGAATGCAACCCTCGTTTGGAGAGGCGAATAATTTCGGTGAACTGGTTTTCGCATCTCCTTCATTCATCTCGTCACAGTCATCTTCATCACCCTCGTACCCGACATCTGATGCTCTGGGAGGTTTCTTCCTTGACTTCCTAGGTTTGATAGGGCGGAAGTTGCCAGGTAAAAATGAAGCATCCGTTGCCGTAACGGTAGCGTTGTGAGCTTCAATACCTGAAAGAAATAAAGATCATGGTAAATTACCCTTTTTCGACGGTTTGACAAACAATATATATAAATATATAATATATGTTACAACTTTACTTGCATTTGCATTAAATATATTTGCAAATTGCAAAGAGGGTGCCAACAGGGAAAAACTTTTACGACTTGCTCAGTATTAACGATTACGAGCAACGAGTGAAATGTCTCCGCGTATTATCCTTAGAAAAAAAAAGAAAAAAAAAACCAACAAGAGATTTTTTTTCTCTGGTACCTTTATTCTCTCTATATATTATATATATCATAAAATTCGATTACACTAATTTTCAAGTTTAATTTTCATTCCCCACGCGAACACACACTTTCTAAATCGTCCAAACCTAGACACTGGAGTCTTACGATGTCATATTTTACGCACATTTTGGACTTTATATGGTGAAGTGGCGTCTGTAGCAATTCACTCAGCTGAACAAACGGAGTCTCCTATTACCGTTTACCATCCTTACCACAGAACGAGCGGGATTGAAACCCACCTTGGGTTATGGTCTTGACACATTTTTAACAATGAAAATTTTACTAGCAGGTTGCTTGTCAATTGCTGTTCATACTGGGATACTGCTCTAGTTTGTTATAGCTAAGGATGCTTTTGCCTCAAAAGTACAGTACTAAAACCGAAACGACAAGACATCCCTTCCCTTTACCATCATGCGTGCCGGAGGTTTATTCTGTGTTCAGGAAAAATATTACGTACCTTTGCAATTTGACCACGGAAAAAGCTTTCCTTCACCGACACCATAAGCCCGCCATACTCTTACTCCTTCGTCCTCGAATTCAAAGTTATTGAGTTTACTGATTCCTGGCAACTTCACTGTTAACTTGTCAGAAAACGAGCCTTGTATCAAGGATACTCGAGCTCCAGGAACTCCACCATGTGACGTCAGCACCTTTTCAAATTGTGCAGTTGTACTGACGTCATCACCCTCGTCAATAAAGGCACGTACATGGTTTTTCATAGTTGCAGCAAGTCGATCGCAGGGTCCTTTTCCTCCCTGGGGATCAGAAAAGTCCAAACGTTGAACTCAGACGTCAGTTCTTTACTGATTTCTTTGCACGCTAGAATAGTGTATGCAGCATGGTAACACCCCGCGTTGTCTTGACGATAAAAGGCACGATTGATATCGGCGTTTTCTCTCTTCAGGGTGGCCAAAGCATGCTCCATGAGCATCACAACAGAGGGACTGTCCTGGCTACATTTCTCAACTATCTGCACAAAGGCTTGCGTCTCCATCTCACTCTCCTTCTTTCTGGTTGCCACAGTGATGTGCCAAGAAAAGCCTTTCTTCGCAAGCCATTCACCTTGTGACTCTCGGTACTGCCGCGGCAGGAACTTCATGGCCCAGTCTTGGATAAGTAGGACGCTATTGTCGTTGAGACAATCAATGCAATCAGTACGTCCGGCATCTTGATTCACAAGTCGCAGCTGATGTGACTTCCAGAGCTGAATCGCTCGGACGGCCTCTTGAAAGGAGTACAGAGCGTCCTGTTTGTCATACTCTTGTTTAAAAAGACTGCTCTGGATTGCTATATCGATATCACTGATATCACTCAACACATCTTTAAGGTCTCGGCAACGTTGACACAACAAGTCATGGTCACGACTGTAGGTGCTCTTGAAGGACGGGTCCGTAGAGTCGCTCAGGGGCATATTGGTTGCAGTGATCAGCAACACGAGAACAGCCTGAAACATTGACCTATTTGATATGAAAAGTACATATATAATAAAGCGGTTTTCAATTGAGTGTCGAAAAGTAATTGGTTTTGCATTTACTACACTGGACGATTGGCTTAAAAAAACTCGCGCCAGTTTTTCATTCAATCAGAAGTAAAACCAAAACAAGAATAATCCTCTGCAGCGACAAGTTCGTGATCACTGTCAAGTTCCACGGCTTTTCCATTACCATTACTATTTTCAGACCGACGAGCGCCATTTCTGCCTTTATCATCGCCTTTGTTAAGATGACCACCTCCAACACCACCACAGCCACCATTACACGTACAACCGTCATCAATACTTGAACCTGAATCACCACCAACATGATCATCACTGTCACTATCCTCACCATTACCATGACCACCAATACCATAATCATCCCCATCACCAACACCCTCATTACCACCAGCAACGCCAGCACCACCTCCGCCAACTTCAGTCACTGGCAGCACCACCATCATCATAATCGTCATCATTATCATCTTTGTTATCATCTTTACCAATATCATTGCCATGATTATCAGTCGCAAGGTGACCAGCGCCTCCAACATAAGTGAGATGCTCTCGCTGACGTCCCTTCACTTCACTTCCCTCTTTGGTTAGGCCTTTTGCATGTGTTTCAATGGTCCCCCCCCCCCCCCCCCCCCATCTATTGGGGCCTCTTTATTGGTCATCTGGAGGGGTATACTTCTTATCTTCTTTCTACACTCTCGGCAAATGGCTGAATGGTAAGATATAGAAATACTGCTGTAAGTCGACTATGAAAACAAATGTCCGCCACTGAAAAAAGCTTATAAGCCGCAATGAAAACCAAATTAATCGCCAGCAAGTTACATTTTACAGTCAAACCAACGAACAATGGTGCCGACTCGAGGTCAGGGCGGACAAAAATACAAGAACTTTGAAGTTTGAAAAAATCACTACCCCAAACTTCTGGTGCTGTTGTTGAATGCGGGAATGGTTTATGATTATATAGAGAAGAAAATATCTTATTAAAGAAGTTAACGAGATTCTTTAGGCCAGTTATGCGAAGTAACTATGATTGGGACTAAAATGAGACTTTTTTTTAAATTCAAATTGATACTCTAAGATGCTGACTGAAACTACATAAAGGTCATACAAGCTCTCCATTTTGTTTGTGTAACTGTTATTTAGGTTTGAGCTCTTTGGACTGCTTATACAATGATCAAGAAAGAATGAACCACTGAATTATAATTCGAACAAACATTTTGTTCCTTTGGTAACCTGTACTTACGCATGCCAATAGCAATGACTATCCCCAGCTCTTGATAGAGAGCTTTAGCTTGAACAAAAGAGACCCCTCTGTCTTTGTTTGGTGGACGTTTGGTGTTATGTCCACTAAAACGTTTTGGTACGCCACATCTTTTCTTTCCCGACATCCACCGTGTTCCGTAGACATCCCGATGCCGCGGAGATATTGTGATGTTTTTGGCTTCCTGCAGTAAACTGAAAACGCCTGCAAAGGGCATATGCTTGTAATTAGGGAAGTACCGTTAGAAACGTTATAGTGGGGTATATACCAAAAGCAAAAATAAAAACTTTGAGCAAGGGAGAATTACTCAAAACGTCATGCACAACGATCAACCCAGGCAAATTCCAGGGGGGGGGGGGGCTACTCCCTTATATGAGCCATATAGGTATGTGCAACCCCAAGGGGTACGGTTTTTCAACCGTTTTGGTCACAAATAGAGTATCGATTTTAGCTGATTTTGGCCATTTTGGTCATAAATAGGGTACGGTTTTTCCACTCTAGCCTTGATATGGGTATGTTTTTAAGAACAAGCCACTTTTTTATCATTATCGAAAAGAAAATCAACAAAAGCCCCTCACAAATCACGTTTACGGTAATATAACATTCGTCTGAACTAGGGAACTAATCATAACTGAGGTCTGAAATAGGGTTTTGGTTTAAGCATCGTCAGGTCATTGATAGGGTTTCGAATTTTTGGGCAGGTCATAAATAGGGTAGGGAATATCGCAGATTTTGGTCATAAATAGGTGCAGGCCGCACACCCCCCACCCAATTTTTCTGAGAGTAACCCCCCCCCCCAGCGCTCCCCCCCCCCCAAAAAAAGAAAAAAAACACCATCGTCACCGTCAGTGTCATAAGTCGTATCGTACTCTTCTAATGGTCCGCTTAGTTTGATTCTTTATATCAGCTATGTGAACGGCAGGATGTCCTTTCCCCTGACGAAGATTACTCACTCAAGAATATTTCGCTTCAATTCACTTCCCAGCTTAGAACCCAGATTACCGGGCGCTGAGGATAAGTCGTATTTTCTAGAAACTGTTGATACAGCGGGTATAGAACAACAAATTATGCGGCGAAAACGTTTACAATGAAATAGATAAGTAATTCGAATCAGTACCTGCTCTCGCCCAAAGTAGCTGAATTTCATTTTTAAGCGAAGCATCGATAACGTTGAAACCTTTGAGATGAGGCCTTATATCTCTGGTTCATTGTGAAAGCGATACGCACTCGCTTGATGCTATGCTTTGTCCGCAGCTGTCCGCAACAAACCTTGAAAACCCACATCTAACCATTGTTACTTTCTCTTTGTGTCGATGAAAGCCATTCAGAACTGGACATCGATGAGCAAATCAAAATCTCTGAAATAAAAATCAAGAAGTGTAAGTTTACGTTGGATCTCTACGAGCTATCCAGTTATCAAGTTGTCAATTTGAGCTCAACATTTGTTCTGTTGCCCTTTTAAAAGCAAAAACGCTTTGGAGGTACGCTGAGGGTACGGGTGATATTGCCAAAGAAATAAAGATAGAAATAAACTAAAACTACTTACCTTAATTCAAAACACAGCAACGAAAATTCTTCGACCTGTTCACCGTGGGATTGACTGAATAAACTTAATTTGCGAATGCGCGCGCTGCAAGTTAGCGAACGGGAAAGGATGTTCATTTCACATCAGTTTGTCAATCAGTCATCCTCGTTATGTCCTTGACATTCACCGTCCAGGCTTCAAATTCTACCGGGATACACAACTTTTTCACAATAGAAGGTAAGGTGGGTGATTTTTATATGCCATCTAGATAAAGGGGAGTACAAAGGGGAGTTTAAGAGCTTGAATCAGTTAAAGAGGACTTAACTAGTTGAAACTTGACTTAATTTGCGTATTTGTATCGACAGTGGTTGAAATTATGTCGGTCGGTATTTCCGCGATAGTTTGTAGCCACGTAATCTGGATAAAATAAACAGTTTGGTTTTTTTTCGATATTTAAAATGAAAATTGAGTTCCTATGTTCTGGGCGATTTCCAAAATACTCTGTTTTGGAAAAAAGAAACCGAGTCCGTGTTATGGAGAATGTTTACAATTCAACAACAAAATGATCCATATCAATTCAAGATTTCTCCAGAA
The DNA here is from genome assembly GCF_042242905.1 of Orbicella faveolata. Lineage (NCBI taxonomy): Eukaryota > Metazoa > Cnidaria > Anthozoa > Scleractinia > Merulinidae > Orbicella > Orbicella faveolata. Next base: position 14,499,917 of record NW_028301552.1, read on the forward strand.
ATCACGTATCAATATATTTTTAACATGTCTTAAGACGCAGGTAGTTGTACCATATAAACAAGAAACATGGAAATAACTTTATTTAGACGACAGGAATAGTTTTTTTCTTCGTTTCTCTCAAGTAATATCTGCTGTATTCGCTTGACGGGCTAGTCCTCAGCAATGGCTAAACTGTTCAGACTGTTGCTGGTGCTATAATTTTTTTATATCTACCGTTAAATTTCCCCCATTTTTTTATAAAGGGAATCAATTATTCAATAAACAAGCTGTGTTCAGGGTAAATGGTTAGTTCTTAAGCGAGATAACAATAGAGATATCAGCCTCCTAATTTGCAGTAAATTTGCGACTATTTATAGCGACGTAAACATAACTTCGAGCTTCTTGGCCGTTGTTCGTTCAAACATATCAGGTTCCGAATTTATTTTGATAAATAAGGCAAAGAAGGATAGTTCGTTATGTCTGTTACAAGAATTGTCGAGAAATTACGATGGCAGGATCAGGATTGAAGTAACAAGAACTCCTTCGATCCGCCATATTGGCGGGCCGTCAAAGTCACTCGAAATCGGCGTTCTCGATATTTCCAAAGTAAAACGAATTGGAACTTTTTAACATCCATTTCGCAGATAGGACTCTAACACAAGACTGCAAGCCAAATCTCAGCAAAATCGGCGAGGTACGGTGGCCGCGACCTTTTTATACAGCTCGAAAATAACTGAGTGTGACTTTTAATGTTTATCATTCGCTGGTGGCAAAACTACCAATCACAATCAAGAATTCTCGATCCGCCGAACGAGTATGTAATATCAACAAGAAGCTATTTCTCAGAAAGAAATAGTGTTTCGTTTCCGGAAAGATATTCAAAGTCTGAGAAAGGCTGGGTTTTTGATATCTTGTGCATGAGAAGTCCTAGGGTGAGGGGGATATGTGCTAATGCGCCGCCTTGCACCACACTGATCTGTTCTGTTGCCAGAGCCTGGGGTTTTCGTCCAAGTGAGGTTTCGTACTTAACCTACTGTAAAAGAGGAAGGGCTAATTAATATAAGTTGTCTACACATGTATGAGGTATTACAGTCGACGCGCTTCGAAATGTATTTACTTGTGATATTTCACTTTGACTCTGCCCTAGGGGAGGGAGGTGCTCCCTTATATCGGTTATATATCCCTTATATCGGCTATATTTTCTAAGACATTTTAGTCAGAAGTAGAGTATCGATTTTGATCATTTTGGTCTCAAACTGGGTATGATTTTTGCACTCTAGTCTTGAATTAGGTATGTTTTTAGAAGAAGCTACTTTTTTCAACATTATCGATAAGACCAGCAACTAAAGCCATTCACAACACCTTTAACATCATTCTGAACTAGAGAACTACGGCAGGTCTGAAACAGGGTATTAATTTAAGGGTCAGGCCAAAAATGGGTTAGAAAAATCGCAGACTTTGGTCTTAAATAGGGTAAGTGCTTTGGGAAGCGGGCCGCACAGCCCCACCAAATTTTTTCAGAAATTCAAAGTATTGTGTGTGAGGCTAAATAAAGCTAAAAGGCAAAAGCATTTGACGCATAATTTTTCCATTTCTGTGCTGGGCAGTCCTTGATTCGAATGGATGCGGCACTCTACGTTTCGTTGTCAGTGACGCAGTATATTTTTCTTTTCAAAAAGGACGCCTCATGTGTGACGACAGTTGTGCAATTATTCCTCCACTTTCGCTTGAATCTTATGAAGCTAAAATACAAATGCTATCGGTGTTTTCATGGAAACCAGCTCTTGAAATGCCGCGGCATGTCGAAGTACAAATTTTCTTATTTTTAAAAGTGCGCTCTAAGAAGTAAAGCTACTGGAATTATGGCGGAAAATTCGAGAAATTCAACTAAATCTGGAAAATGTCGACACCTACGATAAAAAAAGCCATATTGTGCCTATTTTGCAATATACCAACGTTAAACAATATGATGAATTAGTTACCTTCCACAATATATCGTATCTGTAGTATCGTCCAAACGGCGTTATAAGTGCGTGCTCTTTTCCCGTAAACAACCACAGAAAAGGGGCGGGATTGTTATTCCTGAGAAGTGTTCTGATTGACCAAAATTATGTCGCCGTGGTTGTGATCTTAATCACATTTAAATCAAGCACTGAAACAAATATCTTCGTTTCTTTAGAATACATCGTTTCAGTAAGACTTAGGAACATTTAAGTCGACAATTATTTCTACCTGCATGACATTTTAATTTCCTTTTCTTCCCGAGTCACGAAATAAAATTTAGTTTCGAGAAGTTATTTTTGCTGAACATGTTTACCTTGTGAATTACAAGCGTTTACCCTGCTAACATTCATACTCACTATGTCAATAAATCACTCTGAAACGGAAAACAGTACCATTTCTTTGTTTAACTAAACAAAACTAACTGCTTCCATCGGCTTAAAATATCACATTGGTGGACAAATCGCGTGGTGTGGCGGTGTCTCTACTTCGAAAATACATTTCTTTTTCACTATCACTATCAAGTCCAGTTCGCAGTTTTCTTGTGTAAGATAATACACAAAAAAAGCTACAGCCATCTCCGGCGAAGCCGGACAAAGATAAATATGACACCCGTGATGAGAAGCAGCATTACTTGCAACAGTTAATCAAACAGCCGGGCCCGGCGTAATAATACAAAATGCAAGTAACCAACATGTTTACGGAAAGTTTCAAACTTTGTCCCTCTAGGGCTAATATTAAGAGAGCTTAAAACATATCTTGCGATACAAATGAGCCAAAAAAACTAGCACGTGGCAAAAAATCAAAGGTGTCAACCTCTACAAATTACACGCGGATAACAGAGGAAACCATGCAAACCTATGACCTCTAACGGCTCTACTCTGGTGAAATGTCCTCCTAAAAAAACAGGATTGTTGCTTAGCGAAATATTCAAAGATCCCCCTATCGTACCATACAAAAGGGACAGATCCTTAAAGATATACTAGTTCGAGTAAAACTCTCAAAGCGCTATTACACGTGGATAGAAGTTGTGTATAGGCCTATCACCCCATTGTTATCAAATGCAATCGTCCCATTGTCAAAATGTATAATGCGTATTGAAAGGTTTAAGCTCCTCACGTGACACCTTGCGTGACGGAAAGCATGATCTTCGAAGGTCTAGTGTGACTGTAATCTATAACATCGTGACAATCATGATAATTATGTTCCTGTTGACATTTTATATTAGATGTTTCTGTTTCTCTTGTTAAGAATAATTTGAATAATTTGGAGTTCTTCGGATGAGGGATAATCGTTCCAATCGATAACTGTAGCTGCTGCTAAAAGGAAATTGTTCCTTTCTCAGAAAATAAAAGCGTATTTAAAGATGACAGTTCCTCGCGTGACACCTTACGTGACAGAAAGCAAGTATACAAGTATGGAAAAAAAGTACGGAAAAAAGTATGGAAAACAGTAATATTATTAGAAAAATATTTTAGGCTGTCTACATTAAGTTTAGACTTTTAAGTTTTAATGCGGCCAAATTAACCGACATTTATTTAATAGAACACAAGATTTGTTTGCACGGAATGGATGTATTAGTATTGAGTAGTATTTCAAGTTAGTTGAGAGATGATCGTTCAAATAAAGACAACCCCGCGTTTTACTAGTCCGCGTTTTACTAGTCCGCGTTTTACTAGTCCGCGTTTTGCTAGTCCGCGTCTTACTAGTCCGCGTTTTACTAGTACGCGTTTTACTAGTCCGCGTTTTACTAGTCCAGTCCAGTCCAGTCCAGTCCAGTCCAGTCCTCTAAATACAGTATGCCTGTTGAAATGGCTGTTTTTTTTTTAGGCCATTCCACGCACCGTTAGTTTCATTCACGTGATTAAAAAAAAAGTGATCACGTGTTGACGATTTCATGATCGTGTGATAAGTGAATCTCTGCCCTCGAGGAAGTTGCTTCACAGTTTGTTTCAAAGTTTGTTGAGTTTGGCAATTTCTAGCGAGATGCAATTCAAGATATGTTACAGAGAAGAGTTCAACAGATGCAAATCCATCGCATGGATAAGATTTTGCCTCGAACTTGGTACATTTGAGGAATTTTCAACCGCTGTGCTGCAAACTTTGGCCATCCGTGCCAAGAGATATTTGTTAGCACGTGGTCACTTTTTTGAATCACATGAATGAAACCAACGGTGCGTGAAACGGCACTTTGCATTTTGAGGACTGGACTGAACTGGAATAGTAAAGGGGAGAACTTGTAAACGAGGACTTGTAAAACGCGGACTAGGAAAACGAATTAGTAAGTCGAATTCCGCATTAATTGTCTTTATTTGAACGACCACCTCTCATCCAAAGAACTTCAAATTAATACTAATCAACTGTAAACTTCTAACATACTTAGAGCCACCAAGTAACATTACATCCATTCCATGCATACAAATCTTGCGTTCTGTTAAATAAATTACAATTAATTTGGCTGCATTAAAAACTTCAAATTCTAAACTTAATGTAGATAGCAAAACATATTTTTCTAAAGATATTTTTGTTGTCCATATTTTTTCCATCGTTTGCTTTCCTTTTGGTAACAATTTCAACTGCTTTCTTTTTCAGCTACAATTATCGATTGGAACGATCATCTCTCATCCGAAGAACTTCAAATTATTTAAATTATTCTTAACAAGAGAAACAGAAACATCTAAAATAAAAAGTCAACAGGAACATGGTTATCATATGGTGTCATGATCTTACAGATTACAGTCACACTAAACCTTCGAAGATCATGCTTTCCGTCACGCAAGGTGTCACGTGAGGAGGTTTAACCTTTCCTTTCATTCTGAGAAAGGAACAATTGCATTTCAGCAAAAAATTTCAACAGCTTTCTTTTCCAGCTCAAGAACAGAGCTGTGCGGGGTATGTTATCGGAAATTTAGAAAAGGGAACTGTATGGTTAGCAAAATACGAGAGGAAAAAGAGTTTGTTGACCTTTGATCACTAAAATCGCGCCAAAATTCGGAATAAATTTTCATTTGTAATTGCCGCGTGAAGATGGCCGCTTGTTTCAAGCTATCATCTCTCGCTAAAAAGCCAAGACCTCCATCTCAATTTCTGTAATTTAAACGGAGTGACGATGAAGTGAGAATAGAAGCAGAGCTAGGATGTGGGACGTTTGCATCTGTTTACCTTGTGAAATATGACAAAGAAGACCGTTGAAAGGTCTTGAAATGTCATGTAAAAAAATGAAAGGTGAGTTGGCCGAAGTTAAACGTCGCCATTGAGCAGGGAGCTGGGATCCTAAACGCACTTAAGAGTCACAGAAATATCTATTTCTCAAAATTTTTGGAGATTTTTTAAAGAGCCCTACGCGATAATGATGAAGCATGCGTGTTTTGTCTCCACTCCTTTTGGAGTTGATAAATAATTGAATACCCTGGAAGTTTTTTTACATTTTTTGTTGCGGAATTCGACTTACTAATTCCTTTTACTAGTCAGTTTTACAAGTCCGCGTTTTACAAGTCCTCGTTTTACAACTGCCCGTTTCACAAGTCCGCGTTTTGCGAGTCCGCGTTTTGCAAGTCCGCGTTTTACAAGTCCGCGTTTTACAAGTCCGCGTTTTACAAGTCGGCGTTGTACTAGTCCTCGTTTTACTAGTCTGCGTTTAACTAGTCCGCGTCTTACAAGTCTGCGTTTCACTAGTCCTCGTTTTACCAGTCCGCGTTTTACTAGTCGTCCTTTTACAAGTCCTCGTTTTACAAGTACTCATTTTAAAAGTACAGTCCAGTCCAGTCCAGTCCAGTTCAGTCTAGTCCAGTCCATTCCAGTCTAGTCCAGTCTAGTTCAGTCTAGTCTAGTCTAGTCCAGTCTAGTCCAGTCTAGTCCAGTCTAGTCCAGTCTAGTCCAGTCTAGTCCAGTCTAGTCCAGTCTAGTCCAGTCTAGTCCAGTCTAGTCCAGTCTAGTCCAGTCTAGTCCAGTCTAGTCCAGTCTAGTCCAGTCTAGTCCAGTCTAGTCCAGTCTAGTGCAGTCTAGTCCAGTCTGGTCCAGTCTAGTCTAGTCTAGTGCAGTCTAGTCCAGTGCACTCTAGTCGACGAAATACAGGATGCCGCGTGAAACAGCCTGAAAAAAAGCTATTTCAATGGACGTCCGGGATCAATAGTATGGGTATTGTGATTGGATGAATAATAAACATGCCACAGAATTTAGCCAGTGGGATGTTGCCAAATTTTAAACCCTATCGGTGACCAAACCGCCGACTCGCCGAAACTAACCAGCGACGCCAATAGTAAACAGCATCAAACGAGCGCAGAGTGATTGTAGCCAAACTAAACACTAGTAAAGTTTTGGAAAAAATGAATAAGACATCGTTTCTCTGTTTCGTTCTCCTTCTGGGAAGCATGTCTCCAGTACAAGTCAAAGGTTAGTGCATCATAACATTTAATTCCGACTACGACAGTGCAAATTCAGTGAAGCGGCAGACGACTGTCTCTGCAGCCAAACTCAACTCACTGCTGTGCCTGCAAAGGAACGTTTGGATGTTTTAGTCTATATTTCTTCTTGATCCTAAAATTCTGTTGTTGATATGTTTGAGGTCTTAAGAGCTTTTTGACATCTGTTTTCCTATTTTGTGTAGCAAATTAGTCCGTGTAGAGTTTGCTCTATGGCAACGCTGAATGTGCAGTTTTAGTAATTTTTCTCTGAAATTTGGAGGCAGGTAATGACCGAGGACATCTCTGACTACCGCAAAAATTAGATAGTATCAATAAAAGAATCAACTTTAGTCTAGTAATGTCTGCAGAATAAGAAAAACATACAATTCTGAGCACCAGATTTGCAAATGTAAAGTTCTGCAACACTGCGTTTTCGTGGAATCTCAGTGCTCAGTTTCCAAGAAATCATTCATTATGGATGCAAAGATGTACGAGGTGTGATATGCTCACTACAGTTCGAATATCTAAGATGTTGTGTTACCTCTTATCTACTTCAGTATATCAGTTAGGCCTTGTATGAAAATTTACGCATAACTTGGAAGAATTTGCCACCTATTTAATTCAGTTCAGCCCCTTGCTAGGATACGCTTATGATTACTATCCGAAGGAAAGACCGTGATATGAACTACATCAGTATGACGAAGTATAGGCGTTCTTGATCCCAGTGATCAAACAGGATCCTTGAATTGTTCCATCATGTAGTCAGTGTCTGTTGTTGTTAGCACTTTCTTTACTCCGCGAAATTAACGCTTTTACATGTTAATCAACTTTGCCAAAATAATTTGCCCACTCTGTGAAACAACTAAGACAACATGTAAACACCATATACAAATTAGTCCATGTTGAGCTTGCACTATGGCAACGCTGAATTTAAAGTTATTGCAGTTTTTTTGTGAAATTTGAAGACACATAATGACCAATAACATCTCCGACTACCGCAAAAATAAGCTAATATCAATAAAAGGACCAGCTTTAGTCTAGTAATGTCTGTAGGGTGAAGAAAACATACAATTATCAGCACCAAATTTACCAAATGTAAAGTTCCGCAACACTGCCTTTTCGTGGAAATCAATATTCAGTTTCCGAGAAACCATCATGCACACAGGTATGAGATGTGATGTGTTTACTACGAGCAGCCTTTAGACGTACTCGTCTGTTCGAATGTCAAAGGTGTTGTGTTACTTTTAATCTACTTTGGTATAACAGTTAGGCTTTGTATGAAAATTTACATTTAACTTGGAAGAATTTGCCATATATAGTTATTTCAGTTGCTACTTCAGTTCAGCCCCTTGTTAGGATACGCAGTGTCAGTTGCTTTTAGCACTATCTTTTCTCCGCGAAAACAACGCTTTTGCATGAAATCAAGTTTGCTAAACTAACATGTGCTTTTAAATCAAGTTTGCCCATTCTGAGAAAATAACTAAGACAACGTGTAATTCCCACTACAAAGGAAGTCTAATAAATAGTATCTATAACTGCTATAGGCTAAAACTGAATTAGTCGTCCACAAAACTCTTGAGTCCTGGAGCTGGGCTATCTGTCAAATTATTCTCATATGCAGCATGAATACTTACAAATGCCCGTAATTGTAAACGATGTTACCATAACATATTAGAACTATCCCGCTTGATCATGGTATGCTAAGTGACCACCGATCCACTAAACCCTTCCAAAACGAAACTTATCAATAATTAAGGTGGTTACCATGGAATGACAGATGATTTTAGCGAAAGATTGACGAAACGGATCGAGGAACTGGGTGAAAATGAAGTTGAAACCATTATTTTGTAAACATAACTGTTATAACGACGAACAAAATCAGGTGAATGAAGTGGTTGGCTCATTTCAGGGCATTCATGGTCTACACTTGTAAAATTGAGTATTTTGGACTGAGAAATAGCTCAGATATTTATTTTGAAAGCAAATTAAAAAGGATATGGGCCGATAGAGAGCGAACGACCGCATCACTTCTGCGCTAAGCTAGTGAAATACCAATGTGGTAGACCCTCTCTTAGTTACTCAACACTGGCCCGAATTCTTGAAACGTCGACATGTTCATAAAACTCTTGTATACCTGTACCTTTCCAATACTTCTAATGACATCAACAAGAGGACCAAAGGACAATTTTTTCCCTTCACTAGATTTTCTTTAACGATAAACCTCCCAACTGATTTTCAATTTTGACACAAACTTTACAGCCGTCCCAAAAGAGCTGTGTATCGAACGAATACTATCTGTCTTATTCAACAGGGTGGAGCTGGACGGATGTTGCCTAGGCAGGAGTAGCGGGAGCTGTTGCAGTAGTGGCCGCACCTGCTGTTCTCACAGCAGCAGGGTTTACTTCCGCAGGAGTTGCCGCGGGGTCACTTGCAGCAGCGACTCAGTCAGCCGTATACGGAGGATATGTGGCTTCTGGAAGTGCATTTGCATTAGCTCAGAGTGCAGGTGCCGCTGGGATTGGCGCAAAGGTAGCAGCGGGTGTTTTCACAGCCGTGGGAGGAACTATTCTGTACGTTAAGGAAGACTAGCCTGGCATTTAAGCAGCAGTTCTGACGCTCGGTTTGATGGTAGAACAGAGCCAGAGTCTATTGTTGTTTTCTTCTAAACTGGTTTGTCTCTTTATTGTACAGATGCCGATAAGCGCTTTTGTTGTTTTATTTGCCAGCTGAAATTCAGAGCATTCGTTAACAACTATTGTCACATCATGACGTGAAAAATTTACCGTGAATTCGAAGTCGATTTCAAAAAAATTATTTTCTTCAGTAGTTGATTGCATTCATTTTGGTACATTTTGTCCAATATTCGTTTGATTGTTTAAGTAATAGCTGAGTAGTTGATATTAAATTAAGAGAACACCTCTTAGCTTTCGACTTTCTTAATTGTCGTTTTTTTTAATGTTATAAGGTCAAGTCAGATGTTGCTTTCCCTTGTCTTTCAATAATGAAAGAATTCAAAGAAAGCAAGCAAAACGTATCCATCGAAGAGTTGCGAAGCGTAAACTTTCATAAGGACTAATATAATATTTTGTTGCCATACGTATGGTCCAGTCATAGGAACTTCACATGAATAAATTGTTTTAACCGAGAGCAACGTCAATGCGCAAAACAATTTACGCCGTGACAAAGGCTATTTTTACAATAACCGCTAAATTTCTCGCGCACTCATTGGGTTATTTTTGTAGTCAACAGGAGAACAGACATTTAGCTGACGCCATCACGCGGGTACAAGATACCTTTCCGTTACCTTCGGCGGCATCTCTGGCGAGTTTGGGCGAGAGATGGTTCGTCTTTTGGGGAGACGAAGTCGAGCAAAAATACTCAAGACGAGACCAAACGGGGCTATAATGCGGTACGATTAGGTATTCGCCCTACTCATGTCACATTAACGACCATATCTAGCCTGCGATCAGGCGTTCTTTTTCACAGCATGGGGAAGGAGAAAAAGAGAACGTCTGATGCAATTACTTCACGAGTCGTCTGCCCGTAATCCAGAAACTGGACTTTTCTCTGATTGGTCGTAAAACAAAAGAATCTATAAGCCCGCCTTTCTGATTGGTTACGTGATTGGATATTTGACTTCCCGTTGTAAATTTCAAACACGATCACGAAGCCTGGCGGCCGCGGATATAGATATACTTGTATAAAGCTAATTTTCAGCCCGGAGGCCGTGATCTTCAGCGGCTATAACTTCGTCTTTTCAAGATTTTATTCACAATGGAATGCACCCGGAAGATCAGAAGTTTTGGCCGTCCATCTGACGTGATTTGGCAGAAACATGTGCAGTTGACGCAGTTGTGAGGAGTCCCCAGGAATATAATTGTTCTAATGTTTATTCCGGGACTTTTGAACACTTCCGATAAAAAAGAGATTCTCATGTTCCACCAATTTTTCAATCCATATTTTGTTTCTTGACGGTAACAGAGACATTTCAACTTGCTATTTCTTTTGCCTGGAAAGTAATCATGTACATTGCATTTTGTCGCTTGAGCACTTCCAACCGGCCTCATGAACATGTTTTCAGTAAAATCTGATTGGCTCACATTTATAGTATGTCATAAGATCACATCGCTGATGATAGGTAAGGAACGAAGGGGCGACACACGACTCGTGAAGGAAATGTATCAGGTGTTCTTTTTTTCCCTCTTCCCCCGTTCGCCAGAAAAAGAAAAGAACGCCTGATCGCAGGTTAGGCCATATCAGGCCAGTAACCTGATATCGCAGAATACAGTTCAACCCCTATTAAACGGCTACCCTCGGGCAAATGGATAGTGGCCGCTTAAAACGGGTTGGCCGCTTAGTAGAGGTGAAAACAATAGAAAAGTCCGCATGGCGACTTTGATTACTGGCCACCTAATATAGGGGTGGCCGTTTAATAGGTGGCCGCTTTATAGGGGTCGGTACAAGGCTTCTAATTGGCTAATTTGCTAATTGGGCCATTTAAACGACAAAACGGTTGTGTCGCAGTAAGGCGCCAGAAAGACAGTTCCTTTGGATACGAATTACTATGAACACTCGGGTTTACCAAGGATTTTAACCAAACGGTCGTTTTCTGTTGTCTTATGCTAGTAAGCTTTCTTGTTTCGCTTATTAAGGTATTTCCCCTGAAAAAGAGTGACAATAGATTTTTGTTCAAACTTTGTCCACTGAATATTTATCACATGATAACTTCAATTTTGAAATAAAAAAGGGGGGGTGACCACGCTCATTAAGGAGCAGTGAGGCATTGAAAATGCCCCATTTTAGCATTATTTAATACTTATTATAAGAACGCATTCCCAGTAATTGTAAAATCTTTGTGAGCCCAGACTCATAAGAACACGCATTAAGCTACAGTCAATAAATTGTGTCGGACACAAGTAAACATTTTAAGTTTGATTCAGACAAATTTTCAATCCTTGATTAAAAATTTGAACCAAATTTCTTGACGTGGTTACCGACTGCAAAATAGAAAAGACCACAGTGTATCTGCTATTTTTCTTATTTATTCAATTTCCAGTCATAGAAATTAGATCAGTCTTTTCTCACGCAAAGCTTATGATTAGTTGATTACAACGACTGGAAAAAAACTTGGGGTGCCCGTGCTCGTTGGTGAGCTAGAGCCATTTTTCAACTGACAGAGCTCAATATCACGGCAAATCCGTCATGTTTTCAATATGCGCGTGCACGAACGCGCGCTAATGACGCCATAAATTATGCGCAGTGAGGATGCGCAATGCAAATGTGAGGAATGACCTTTAAAAATATCACGTCAGTTGTTGTCAAGAATAGTGGATGCGCAGACTGCTTTGACACTGCTGTAGCTTGTGTGCCAGCTCTCTTGGCAGCTTTGACAGTAGGGGTCGGCCTACTCTAAGAGCTGTTGATTTTATTAGGGCAGACGCATCAGAAAATGACATTAATTTTATAAGAAGCGTTAGGGATTAGCTCTGGTGTTTTTTACACGAAACACAACAGAAAGCGTTCAACAATGTCCAATTTGGAACATTCACAACAACCTAAGTACCCTTTTTCATATTATATTCCATAACAGGATTCATAGAATGAAATAATCACATCAAGAACTAATGTTGAAATTGATGAAAACAGTTTTAAGTTCGGCAACAGTCAACAACTCTAATACGATTTGTGGAAAATCTGATTTTGAGTAAAGGTGAGCAAGCAAAGCCAGATGTCTAGAGGATCGATTCCAGAGAAGTGAATCCACATCTCTGCGGTGCTCTGGATGAACAGATATGTTTGCCTTGAAACTTTGAGTTCACGAGATATTCTTTGCCCATTTTCTCCTGACAACATGTAAGCACCTTGACAATATTCGGCGTTTCAACTTTCAAAATTTCTGCGATACCCCGGATGACAGCCAAACCGTAGGGGATATCCTCCGTCATGTAACGGTACGTGAAATCTGGCACGAATTTGCCGTCTTCGGTTGTCTTGACTGGGTGTTTCAAGCCTTGGTAGGCAGCATTGGTCTGTATTGCTGTGTATAGGTTTGTCTTATTGGAGATATCTTGTAGATAGCATCGCATGTACCACTGGTAAATGTGGACAACCTGTCAGAGAAATGCTATTCAATAATTATGGTTCTAGTCTTATTAAGTTCAGACTCATGCAAAAACTTCAGCTGTCAATTACATCCTCCCCGTTTCCTAATTTCGATCAAGGAGAGCTGGAGTTGGGCAGGGGTGCAAAAAATAGAAACTCAAAGAGAAAGAAGGCCAAACAATACAGTGCACCCAGCTATAGGGAACAAGCTTAAGACGATGCCAGTTATAATGAAAGGGGAACAACAAATTTCCAAGTCTTTATGGCTAGAGACGCCAGATGATATAACTACCACCAAAACTAAAGCTATTAACAAGACGCAATATGGTTCTAAAATACGCCAGTGATAATTATCTTACGTTAGACATGTCAGCTCCTGACTTCTCCCCGACAACCCTAGCAATCATTACAACCTCATCTGATACACTGGAAAGAAGGTTCGCAGCTGACTTAGTCAGGCCATTGTAGAACAGAGGTGGCTGATCAAGTGGATTTCCGTCCCACCCCTCCCACTGACCATACAGTATTGACGTGTGCAGGCAGGCATTAGTGCTCATTAACTGAACACCCAACAGGTGACCAAAAATGATCAGTTTAGGGAGGGGACCCAGGAGCTATTGCATTGTAAAAACAGAGTCCTCCTGTGGTTCCACGCCAGTTCCTTTCTGTAAAACAAGGCCAACTACAAAAGTTACGAAAAGGTAAAACATTGAATGGGAAGAAACTCAGGCTTTATCGGCTGAAAAGTCAAATTGACTGTTAAAGCATGAATTGATCTTTGTATGATTTTAATTTAAAAAAACCCGAGCTGAGTCGAATTGTCTATTTGTATTCTGTTTGTTCTTAAGCAAAAGAGATTTTCCTACGAGGGGAAAAAGGGAGGAAAAGGCGAGGAAATTCGTTAAGGTATCAATATACCCCAAATGACCATCATTGGTTGGCACCGCTTTGCGGTCAAACATTACTCGCAAAGCCCAGTAAAGTATATATTTTCTGAAAGCTTAAGAATTATAGATTACCAAGGTATATTCATTTAAATGAAAAACTTAAGGTTTTCCGAATATAAGGCCCTATTTCCCAAAGCACAGAGGTTCACTAATCAATGCAAGTTCGTTTCCGGTCGGGTATTAGCGAAAGGACGCGATCAGCATTGCTATGTCTTCTTGACACCTTTTTCTAACACTCGGTGTCGGGAAATTTTGATTAATTGTCTACTTTGTTTTTTGCACGCGGTTAAACTTTGAGAATACAGAAAATATGCATTCTCTTCTCTAAAATAGTCATAACTTTTGAAAGAAGCAAAACATAAAAATTCCCCGACACATTCCCCCGGTTTTTGCGTGACTATTGGGCAACATTCCCTCCAAATTTCAGCAGAAACGTTGAAAAGTCACCGGAAACGAACTCAAAACGTGCGCTTCACTCGCTGAAATTTTCGTCTCGAGATACCAGGAAAATATACTTTGGGGCGTTGTTCCGGTATCATGAGATAATTACACCTATCATAAAAATCATAATTTCCTCGATTGTGGTTGGTTTAAAAAAGTCCTTTTTTCCCCTTATTCAATTGCCAAGTTGTTATCGGACAGTTTGTTATCGGACAGTTCAATAAGCCAATCACATTCAAAGTTAGCCTGAATTTCAGCCGCCTCCTCCGCTCGCTAAGTCACTCGGAGAGAGAGACGTCTGAAAGCACCAGGCGATAGTGATGTCCGGTGACGTCACGAGTCAAATGTCGTAATTCATGCAATTTTACTTCAAGCTTTCATTACAGCGGTTATCAATCACACGCGACCTTCGGCACAAAAGCGTCTAGACAAAACCTAAGTTTTAGTGGACGTCAATCATCTCCGCCTCCTTACCGACTGTATGCAAAATTTACAAAAAAATTATCGTAAATAACTCGTAAAAATTATCATTTTACTTTCAGTATGCTCGGCTAGCTCACTAAATACACTGGCGTTAAATATTCCTTGAAATTTGTAACTGAAGACGGGCGGATCGGGTTTCTCAACGGCCATTCGCGTGCATGAATGACGCCGAGATCAAGCAAATCTACACGCGAACTAAATTATTTCTGTACGTATTTGTCTTGGGGCTACGGACTTTCTATAAACCCTATAATTTTGTAACGTAATAAGTTATAAGTTTTATAGGTTTAAGTATTGTTCAGTCCGTAGCCCCAAGAAAAGTACGAGCAGAAATAATTTTCTCGTTCGCGTGCAGATTTGCTTGATTTCGGGGTCATTCATGCACGCGAATGGTCGTTGAAAAGCCCGACAAACGTCTTCATTTATAGATTTCAAGGAATGTTCAATGCTACGGTATTTAGTGAGCTAGCCGTACACGAGGATACCTAAACTTCGAGCCAGGATCCGAGCCAGGATTCGAGCCAGGATTCGAGCCAGGATCCGAGCCAGGAACCAAGCCAAGATTCGAGCCAGGATTTGAGCTAAGATCCGAGCAGGATTAGTTAGGATGAGCTTTCTACGACATGTCACGTGACCTGGTTTCCTTGTTTGGGTTACCCCTTTTGTCTCGTCACAAGTCATGCAGAGTAACGCGTAGGAAGTGTTATATTCTGTTGTGCTGTTTGTGCAAGTGTTTTGCCACATACATTACACATATACTGAAATCTGAAAATTTGAACATTTAATCTTATATTCCAGAAAGTTTGAAAGCTAGTGCAGGGCTCGAAGAAACCCCCGTCCGTTCGTCTGGGACAAGTACACTTTACTCTCGGGCAATTAACTTTGCCCCACGGACAAGAGACGGCCGGCAAACCATTAGCCTGCGTAGCAATCGTTTCTGTGGGGTTCGGGAGCAAAGAATTACAGCGCGAAAAATGGAGCGAGTAAAAGAGGGGGAGGGGGAGGGGAAAATGGGGCGAGAACCAAAAAAAAGAAAGAAGGGGGTGGGAGAGCCAATCTATTGTTTTCTAAAGGCCTGCATCGTCCTAAATGGACTGAACAAGAGCTTCCTACAACGAGAATCGATTGAAATTCAAACAAACTAGGCCATAGTTAGCAGTGAGCGAACACTCAACATGTTGTCGCTACGTCAATTATCGCACGGAAGCCACGCAAATAAATTTCTTCCGCGCTAGCGAATCACAGACAGTTCTGATACTTAGCTAAGCCGAGAACGCCTAAAATTGATAAAACAAGGAAATTCTACTCACGATCAGCGCTTGAGCTCATGTTCTTCTCTCTGCTCGTGGCCATGTTTTACTCGCAAATAGCAATGTCCCGGATTTACTTCAATTTTGTCGAGCGTGGAATGGTACATCCAGATTTCAACACATTTTTTTTCTAAGTTGTTAGCTACATCAAAGTTCAGAGCAAATGACGCCAACAGCAGCTAGAAATGTCTAGTCCATTGCACGTCTAAGCCCTAAATCGATGTGGCTAAAGAGTTTTGCTGTCTAAAGCAAGCACAACATTATCGCCACAGGGCAAACGGCCTACTGTTACGGGACTAAATGTTACCCGTACAGTTTACACATCTCCTCAGGCCCGCCTCACGTACGATAATGGACGACGCTTACTAGCAAATCGTTAGACTTGGGCCTTCATTGGACTTAATGATGTCCTCGGGCAGACTTCCTTTAGACAGCAAATACAGAACGCTAATCGGTCGCTCCTTGTCAGAGTCACCGCGCGAACTGAATTCAGACGAGTGAAGCCTGGGCTAAACTTAACGCAAATTGAAAAGGGGGTGTGGGGGGGGGTTGATAAATAATGAAAAAAAATACCTAAATAAATGAAACATGCGGCAAGGAGTTTCTACATTTCATGCTAGGTAAGAGTTACAAGCTGCTGAAAAAAAACAACAAATAAACAAATGAAAAAAACAACTAAATCAAAAAACACCTGATTCAGTCTTTAACACCGTTTTCATAAATCAAGACATATATTTCAAGGGAACAAGACTGCATGACCCAGAAAGGTCGAAAGACGAGCGTGTCTAATTTCTGTCGATCTTTCTAAAGCATTTAGAGTCAAACTAGGGAATTCCCTGAGCAGTTTAGGACATTCTGTGCCAATATATGTCTGAATTTATGAAAACCGTGTTAAAGACTTTGCACCAAAATAGCGGGCATGTTTTTGGAAAATCGGTTAGAAAATGTACATAAATATGTTAATTTTTACGAGTGCACTGCTCCAAGGTTTCAGACATTTTTTCAGGTACATTTTGCACACAGTCGGCAAGGAGGCGGAGATGATTGACGTCCACCAAAACTTAGGCAAGACGTCTTTGCGCTGAAGGTCGCGTATGATTGATAACCGCTGTAAAGCAAACAACGGCGAGATAAAATAAACTACTATGCTTTCGTTTGGAAAACGGCTGTGCTGCTTTGAAAGTTCAATTGCCACGAGTGGAGCCATCTGATATATTAAGGACTTTCCATATCCCGTAAGCGAGGTTACGAATACATGGCTTCGGCTAAGAAATTCTGAAAGTGCCTTTTCTTGTTGCGGATTAAGTTTTTGAACCCCAAATGTCGAGCATACACCAGAAACGGCTTTGAGTCTTGTTGCGTTAGCTCGCGATTTTCTTCCGCCATCTTGAACGCGCGAAGTTTGGCAATAAAATTATTGAAACTAGACGCTCTAAGAGCGTTTACTCGGGCTTCTTACCACAGTATCAAATCGTACTTTACGAAAACGCGTATTGGACACAATCATTGCACATAATTTGTATAAACTTTCAAGTTGTGTATTTTGCGGATAACTTCCAAGAATTTGCGACCCTTAACGCAGTTTATGAAGAAATATTCAAGCTACATACTTTTATTGAATCAAGTCAGACACAGTTTTCTAAAAGAATTGGCGATTGCTAAGACAGCTAAATATATTTGAACTACTAGTGAAATAACTAGCTAAACTATCGTCATTGCAGATTTTCCTTAGGACTTGGCAAGAACATTGGTTCGTCAATAATCCCGCACAATTCCCCGCGCTATCGAAGGTTTAATTCTCCTGCACAATGTGCCTCCAAATTCACACGTTATTTTTTTTTTCCTGCACGCTACTAGAAAGCCAACTAACTTGGAGGTAAGATATTTAATTCAGTTACCTAAAGTCTTTGGAGAACGACATATTTTGCGCGGTGCAAGAAACAAGTCGGCATGTTTTTAATGAGCTTCGAGTCCAAAAACGTTTTCGTATTTAGCTCGTTTTATTGCAATATGATTTGTTTGACTGCAGTGTTCTAAATAATAACAGCAGTAGCCACATACCGTCATTGACTACCTATTTTTTGCCAGTGTTTTCGTAGATTGAACTCATACCGCAAACTATGGAAACCCCAAAGGGACAAAAAAATTTTTGTAAATGGGAGTTTGGTTTTCGAAAATGGGAGCTTGTTTTACGAAAATGGGAATTTGTTTATCGAAAATGGGAGTTTGTTTTTCGAATATGGGGGTTCCTATGGAAGCCCCAAAGGGACATAAAAATTTTGTTGTAAATGGGAGTTTGGTTTTCGAAAATGAGAGCTTGTTTTACGAAAATGGGAGTTTGTTTATCGAAAATGGGAGTTTGTTTTTCGAATATGGGGGTTCGTTTTTCGAAAATGGGAGTTTGTTTTACGAAAATGGGAGTTTGTTCTTCGAAAATGGGGGTTTATTTTTCGAAAATGGGAGTTTGTGTTCCGAAAATGGTAGTTTGTGTTCCGAAAATGGTAGTTTGTTTTACGAAAATGGGAGTTTGTTTTACGAAAATGGGAGTTTGTTTATCGAAATGGGAGTTTTGTTTTTCGAAAATGGGAGTTTGTTTTTTCGAAAATGGAAGTTTGTTTTACGAAAATGGGATTTGCTTTTCGAAAATGGGAGTTTGTTTTTCGAAAATGGGAGTTTGTTTATCGAAAATGGGAGTTTGTTTTTCGAAAATGAGAGTTTGATTTTCGAAAATGGGAGTTTGTGTTCCGAAAATGGGAGTTTGTGTTCCGAAAATGAGAGTTTGTTTTACGAAAATGGGAGTTCGTTTTACGAAAATGGGAGCTTGTTTTACGAAAATGGGAGTTTGTTTTTCGAAAATGGGAGTTTGTTTTTCGAAAATGGGAGTTTGTTTTTTCGAAAATGGGAGTTTGTTTTTTCGAAAATGGGAGTGATGATAAAAATGGTTGACAGGCCAAACAAACGCGTATTTTCGAAAATAGAACTCCCATTTTTGAAAAACAAACTCCCATTTTCGTAAAACTAAGTCTCATTTCCGAAAAACAAACTCCCATGTTTAAAAAAAACAACTCCCATTTTCGTAAAACAAACTCCCATTTTCGAAAAAAACAAACTTCCATTTTCGAAAAAATAAACTCCGATTTTCATAAAACAAACTCGCATTTTCGTAAAACAAACTCTCATTTCCGAAAACAAACTCCCATTTTTAAGAAAAAAAAACTCCCATTTTCGCAAAAACACACACCCATTTTCGAAAAACGAACTCCCATTTTCGAAAAAGCAAATTCTTAATCTCGAAAAACGACTTCCCATTTTTCATAAGTGGATGTCCCTTTGGGGCTTCCGTAGCAATCGGCTCAGTTGTTATCTCACGAAAACGTTTCGAGCGTGAACTTTGCTTACCTGGCTGGCTTTCAAGCAATATAATCCGTGGACAGACCCTTTCTGAAAACGATCGACATCTTTGTATGTGAGATGAATGTATCAGGCGCGATTCTTGCCAAAACTTTCTTCGCAAAACACCGCATTCTGTCACGAAGAGCGAGCCGTGAATGTCGCGTTTCTCGTTCCCAGTTTCCATAGTCTACGCATGGAACGCCTGGGACCATGACCCACCTTTTGACGACCAAAACGCTAGCATTTTAAGACTCGGGCTCTCCTACGGAAGCCCGAGTAATTATTCGAGTCGGGCGAATAAATTAACACGGCAACAAATCAGAAGCACTACCAGGCTTTTGGGTAGTGACATCACCGGACAGCATTATCGCCCAGTGCTTTCAGACGTCTTTCTCCCCGAGTGACTTAGCGAGCGGAGGAGGCGGCTGAAATTCAGGCAAATTCAAAGTTCAGTGTAGTTTAAATCAGCCAATAACATTCAAAGTTGTAGTTTAAATCAACTAATCTCAATTTCAGAGCGACATCAACCAATTTACCCCTCCTTTGTCAGTCTTTAATGCAAATTTCCCTTTTCTTTCATAACTTGGCTATTATTATTTCCTCGGAAATTGTAATTTTTATGATTAATTGGTAATAAGACTTCGTGTCGTACAATTCGGTCTGTAATCATACTCGTGATAACCAAATCGAACTTCCGTTTAGCGGTCGTCCGATTTTCTTATCACTCGTATGATTACAGAACGAATTGGTCTCTACTCAGTCCTATTACCATAACAAAACGAGTGAAAATAACGACGCGTTGATCGATAAAGCGTTGGCTCATCTTACTTAAAAATATAGAGCTCGTATCAATTAACAAAGAGTCTCAAATGTTGCATCCGGCGAGAAATATCCTTTGCAAGATCTGAATTCCACCGCTCGTGAGTCCAGGTTAGTAAGAAAATAATTTTCGCTCCTGTGTTTCTTCCGTTCGATTTTTAAAACGTCTTAGCTTAGAGATGCCGCCGTGGACAACGAAAGAGCGAAATCGTAAACAACGTGAAGGAAATCCACCAGAAACTGATTGAGTTGAGATTTCGAACGTCGAAAGCGCCAATGACGTTATGCTTAGAGAATGTCAAACGTCTTCCTCGCCCATTGCAAGCAATTTCTCCTGCTTGAGCAGGAACCTTTGTCGCTAGCAACTGAAGCATCAGCCCAATTCCGATCGAATGTTTTTGAAACCTTTTCCCCGACTGTTTTCTCCGTGGTGCTTCATTCGCACTTGCAAATGTACACAAACTTTGCGTTTCTTCGACGACATATTTAAAATTGAATCAACAATCTGCAAACGGAAAACGCTCCGAACACCTCGTCGACTACTAAACAATAACGTTTAAAAATGGAACCTACATGTACGCGGAACTTTTTAATGCAAATTTACTTCTCGAGACAACCCGTTGACAGTTGTCAATTAGAGGTAGTTAATTCAAAGAAACGTTTTTGGTTTATAACTTTGCTTAGAATCAGTCTTTTTTATAGAAATTTTTTTTAAATGAAAGATCGTAATAAGATCTCTCTGAAAAAACCAAAAACAATATTTTTTGGAAAAATAGTCAGTTTTTGGGTATACTGATACCCTTAAGTCCAGTTATTTTTACTTAGCATTCTTTTGTGCAAAACACTTCCAGCGAAAAATTAATTGACAAATGAAATTGACATCAAATGCATCACGTGGGGCGTGACGAACGCACGCATGCTCGATGGAAAAGAAGACAGTTTCATAATTCAGTTTTCTCTCTCAATTGGCGAAGGAGACAACTGCTTGCAGGGTAAGAGGTGAGTCAATATCTCGTTAAATTCCACAAAAACATCTATCGTTAAGGCACCCAGAGATGGCTGACATGTTTTTAATGTTTGTCTTCAAAGTTCACACACGCTTAAAGTTCTGACTGGAAGGTGGAAGTGCCAATGTTTTCTTCGGAGAAAAGTCCAAAAATGGTTCCGCCGGACAAATGTCATTCGCAATCCCCTGGAAAGTGAGTGCTAATATTTTCATTTTCTTTAAAACAAAGTGTGTTTGGAAATTAATGTTTCTCAGTTACGAATAATTTTCGAAAGGTTATGGAAAAATAGTGCCAAGAAGTGTTATAATTGTAGCCATGTGTATTTTGTCTCTGAATATTCATTGTTTTAAAACTAAGGATGGGAAAACGCATTCAGTATTCAACGCGAATCCAATCATTGCTTGTTGTCAGAATTTAACTCCGTCGATTGACCGATCCAGCAAACGAAGTAGTTTAGGATTTTTTCCTCGAAACTGTTAGAATAATTAAGAATTATTCTCCTTACTCTCGGTTAATATTCTGTCACTATTCAATGGCGGCTCTGATGGAGGTGACTGTTGCTAATGTTATATCATCGGTCTTGGACGATATAACAAGATCCGTCTTCTGAGATAGCATTGTCAAGATCCGATTCTAAAACATTGCCAAAATGCCAGTTCACGCCATCCGTGTTACGCGTATGACATGAGATGATAAAAAGCCAACTATATCGCGGACAATAATCCCGGCTGTGTCGTCCTCTACCGGTACACAAGTAAATAACCATTCTGTTTGTTTGTTCGCTTGCGCTTGTTTGGTTTTTGTTTAGGTCGGAGTCCGGGACTTTTAAGTCGCGATGTGTTTGGTTCAGTTCTTGTGTCCCTGTACAGTAGGAAAGTTCCTGGCATCAGTTGGATAACATCTCGTGATCTAGTTTGAGAGACTTTATTCTTTCATTGTTGCTTTGAACAACTCGACGGAGACAGACTGTTCGTTGTCCCCGGGAGTTGGCTTGTTGGATTTAAAGTTGACTACCCCTAGTGAATGGGCATTTTTAGTAGCCCTCAGCTTGGTGTGTGCCACCATAGTTGCAGTTGTGGCTATAATAGTATCAAGTCAAGTCGAGTGCTAGTAAATGATGTGTATTATCATTTGTATTAAGTAGTGTTTATAACTTCAATAACGAGTCGGAAATACTAGCATTTTTGTATGCTAATCAAAATCCGAGTTTAAATAAAGATATTTATGTATGTATTACTGAGTGGAGAACGCGTTAAGAGAAAACAACAATGTAGAGTGTTGAAATGTTAAACTAATCTCACTGCTGTGCCTGCAAAGCAACGTTTGGATGTGTTGGTCTCTATTCCTCCTTGTTCTGATATATTTGAGATCTTAAGAGCTCTTCGACATCTGTTTGTCCTATTTTGTGTAGCAAATTCAGTAGCCCATGTTGAGCTTGCTCTATGGCAACTCTGAATTTGAAGTTATTGCAATTTTTTCTGAAATTTGGCGGCAGGTAATGACCTAGAACCTCTCCGACTACCCCAAAAATAAGATAGTATCAATAAAAGAACCAACTTTAATCTACTAATGTCTGTAGGGTGAAAAGAACACGCAATTCTGAGGACCAAATTTACCAAATGTAAAGTTCTGCAACACTGCGTTTTTGTGGAACTCAATATTCAGTTTCCGAGAAATCATCATCTTAATTGACGTACGCGTCTGTTCGAATGTCAAAGGTGTTGTGTTACCTTTTTTTAGTATAACAGTTAGGCTTTGAATGAAAATTTACATTTACCTTGGAAGAATTTGCCATATATTTGTTTCAGTTGCTAATTCAGTTCAGCCCTTTGTTAGGATACGCTTATGATTACTACCCGAAAGAAAGACCGTGATGTGATCTACCTCAGTAATTGCATTCTGAATCCTTGAATTGTGCCATCATGTAGTCAGTGTCTGTTGCTTATAGCACTTTCTTTTCTCCGCGAAAAAGAAATTATATACGATAAGACTTTTACATGAAATCAAGTTTGCAAAACTAACATGTGCTTTGAAATCAAGTTTGCCCCTTCTTTGAAAATAACTAAGACAGCATGTATTCCCATGCACAAAGGATGTCTAATAAATAGTGTCTACAACTGATTTACTCTAGAACTGAATTAGTCGCCCACAAAACTCTTGAGTCGTGGAGTTGAGCTGTCTGTTAAATTATTCTCAATGCAGCGTGAATGCGTATGTCTGAATGCCCGTAATTATATACGATGTTACCATAACATATTAGAACTATCCCGCTTGATCATGGTATGCTAAGTCATCACCGATCCACTAAACCCTTCCAAAACGAAACTTAAGAATAATTAAATGTCGTTCCCATGGAATGAAAGGTGATGTTAGCGAAAGATTGACTAAAAGGATCGAGGAACTGGGTGAAAATGAAATTGAAACCATAGTTTTATCAACAAAACTGTTATATCGACGAACAAAATCAGGTGAATGAAGTGGTTGGCTTATTTCAGAACATACTGTTGACAAAACGACAAAACGACAAAAATGAAACTATTGCCGTCTGTCAGCGTCATCAGCTGTTTGTACAGTAGGATACAAATGTTTGTATTTCTGGTAAACAGTAGGATACGTTTTTATATTTTTGTGTAATTTATTCAAGGATTAGAAGAAAACAACACGAAATCCGGCGGCCACCCCAAAACGCAGACCATGCAGACTGCAGACTGCAGACCGCAGACCCTGCAGACCCTGCAGACTGTGCAAACTGCGTACTTTTTTTTTCTTATTCTTGTTTTTGCATTTACTTTTGACTCGCATATTTTTTGGTTTTGTTCATCCACAGGCAACGCAAACTCGGTCCCTATGGCAGTTTTGCTTTAATGGCGATTTAAACTGCGAGTGGTCCCTCTTTCGCTTAGTCCATCGTGCGTGACGCATAAGAAAACCTCGAGGAAAAAACTTCATGTGAACATTTTCTTCGTCGAGGTTTACTTACGGTCATGTTCAACTAAGCGAAATAGGGAATACTCCTAGTCTAATGGCGATTCTGTACTTTGTGTAGGAAACGAAGCGATTTTTGGGACGAAGTCGCTTAATTAGAGTCACCGTCCTTGCTTTGTTTTACGAATCACTTAAGAGGAGAATGAAGACTTAGAAAATCGAAAAAAAACAAGAAAACAAATTGGACAAAATAAATAAAACCACAAACCCGTCAAAAATTGATGCAATTTGCGCCCAGAATGTATGGAAGTTTATTTTTATGTTTGATATTAGTATATTTAGGACCGGTAAAGGGAATTTCCCATGGAAAGTTTATTAAACGCGTGAATCAACAATCAGATGCTGAGTTTGCGCCGCCTGTGGATAAATAACAAACGTTATGGGACATATTGAACACCATTTTGTCATTAGAGGCAGAAAAAGTGGGTCAAGTGTTAGAAAAAAAGTACTCAGTCTACACAGTCTGCATGGTCTGCACGGTCTGCAGTCTGCAGTCTACAGTCTGCATGGTCTACGTTTTGGGGTGACCGATGGCACATGGGCTTTTACACTGAAGGGAGATCATTATTATTCGGAGGAATTTTCTGAGATCGAGGGAGTTTATTCGGTTTTAAACGAATTATTGTTGCCAGGAGGTTCACTGGTGAAATGTGAGTAGTGATATTCGCAAAGGAAGCCCCAACGTCGTTGGTGTGTTAGCTTCTTGAGTTTCAATTTCAAGTTGTCCGTCCGAAGTGTAGAATTCCTTAGGAAATAATCTACTATTTGGCACGGAGGTTCCGTACAAATACTGCTGGTTATGTCGGTAATAGTGATTTTCTAAAACCGTGACAGATTTTATTCATTTTGCTTCCGTGACTTGAAAGAAGGAAGGGAGGCAGGAAGCAAGAAAGTAAGGAAAGAAGAAAGGAAGAAATCTTGTGGCAACTGTAAAACCCCACATGTTACATAGCATTGTGAATTTTTATTGCACACATCCAGCCCGGCTGGCTGCTTGTCTAAGGGCACACAAGGTATAAGCATGTCACTTTTCAGGGTATAGATCGTTTTTCACTGTCACGCAATAAAAAAAAGTCGAAATCCATTAAGCGGAAAAAGCTAAGAAATTGTGATGTTGTATAGGATAACTAAATAAGATAAAAAGGCTCAAAATCATGAGATAAGTATATATATTTTTCAACAAACTCGATCGTAGCCTTGTGTCACGCACCTCCATAACCCTGAAATTCAAACTGCCCTGGTTTCCAAACGAAGCACGCTATTAAGCTGTAAAATTGTAAACAGATATAAATATACCGCCTCTTATACCTGATGAGGATGAAAAGTTTGGAGGCTCTTTAGTTTTGGATTTTAGAAAGTGATGACGTCACGTGAAAGCGATCCATAGTGTTTTATTTGGATTTTTGGTTCAGTTCTTGTGTACTGGTACACGGGGAAAGTAACTGAAATCGTTTGGATAGCATATAATGTCTTATTGTCCAGTTAGAGATACGTCATTCTTTGCTTGTTGTTTCCAGAAAATCCATGGTTGACAAAGGCATTCGCTGACCGTGGCAGTTGGCCCGATGTCAGCAACAGTGAATATCCCTAGTGCTTCTGTAGCATTAGCAGTCGTCGCAATGAATTGTGGAACGGCAATTAAAGTGGTCAGGAACGTCGCAAAACTGATTCAACATGATAAAAATTGGTGGACAGTGCGTTTAGAGAGGCAGTAATGTAGAGAACAGTGTGTTGAACTGTTTTCGTAGTTCATTTAGGATTCAATCACAGTAAACTGTAGCGCTTTGTTTTTCTGTAAAAGGATTTTTAAAAACGTAGTAGTAAAACACTGAATCAAGAATATCTCTAGAAATATTGGAGCGGTGTACAGAAATGACTAACGGCCTTTTAGTAAAGCTTGAAAATCACGGTACTATTCAGCCATATTACATAAGAATACAAATGCTAAGCCCATCAGATTGCAGCATTATTTGCATTGATGTACACTTAAAATTCAATAAACAACATCAGTACTATTGACGCCGTCGAGTCCTTTCTCCGGCCCACACCCCGTGTACGAATCAGCTTATGAGAAACATGTTGTTAGTGGACGATCTTGATTAGGCAGGCGAAAAACAGCAGACTACATTAAGCCAGGGTTTGGATTGCTTTACCCCTACGTATTTTAAATTTAATACTTTGGTGAAAATTAAAAAATTAATATTTTTCCGAAACCAACATTCCATGGTTTGCTTTGCTTTGCTTTGCTTTGCTTTGCTTTGCTTTGCTTTGCTTTGCTTTGCTTTGGTTCATGGTATTGTCCCTTTAACCCTTTGAATACCAACTACGCATATATGCGTAATTAATGGTCGTGCTCTTTGTACCACTTGTGACGTCATCAATTTAAATGTCGTCAGATATTCTTGATAAGTAGATAGTAGTGCTCGGCTAGGCCTTTCCGCACAATGGTCAGGTTTAGATATCGATGACATTCCGACGTCGCAAATCGAAAAACAAGGTTATCAGTTTTGGTGCAAAAACCGTGGTAAAATGGTCCACAACGCCTATGATTGATAAAGGTCCATTTCTAGGCTTCGCCCGTAATTAACATCCAACTTTTCACTGCAGCCAGAAAGAACATACAATGCAAAAGGCAGCCAGTGTAAAAGGGCAGAGAAAAACAGAAAGGAAAGGGCCAACAAACGAAATGGAGAACGGTTAATGGCAAAAAAAAAAAAAAGTCCAGATTTTGGCTTATGCGCATGCCCGTAATTGAAGTTTTGCTCAATTTTGTACCTAATCCTCGAAAAATCTCTCCTTTTAGTAAAAAAAAGCTTTTTTAGCAAAACTTAGGCTTATTTAGCGTCATGGTAGCTAAAAAACCTGACTAAACGGTTAAAAACGGTATTTTTTGGCGAAAGTTTGGTATTCAAAGGGTTAAATACGATCAATACGTGACATTATGCTGTTGGTTATTGCGTTACAATTTTAACCGTTTGTAAGACAATGTATGAAAATGCTTCAAAAATTGCTCTAAATGCTACGTGAAGAAAATAGTTTCAATAAATTTCCCTTACCTTATGTTTTTATTGCGTTATTTTGATATCTCTCTCAGCCTTTGCGGCAGCGACCCAGTCAACAATCTATGGAGGTTGTGTGGCCTCTGGAAGTGCATTTGCATTAGCTCAGAGTGCAGGTGCCGCTGGGATTGGTGCTAAGTTTTCACAACAATTAATTTTTGCAATAACCGCCAAAGTTCTCGCGCAGTCATTGGGTTATTTTTGTAGTCAACTGGGGTAGAGACACTAAGCTGACGCCATCGCGCGGGTATTTCCTTTTCGTTAGCTTTAAGAGCGGCACATCAGGCGGGTTTGATGGCTAGTCTTTTGAGTAGACGAAGTCCAGCCAAAATACCCATGACGAGACCAAAAGAGACTGAAATGCTATCAAGCTTACAAAAAGGGTACGAATAGGTATTTACCGTTTCCAAATTTAGCCACGTTAAAATCCGGCCATATCAGACCAGTAACGTACTTGATATCGTAGAACAGTAAGGCACAAGGCTTTTGATTGGCTAATTTGCGAATTTGGCTCCGGCGAATTTGCGGCTCAGCAAGGGGTAAAAAAGAGACCCTTAAGATACGAAATACTTTGAGCACACACGGTTACCAAGTAGTTTATCCAGACGTTCGTCTTCTCTAGTCTTTTGCTAAGCTTTATTGTTTTCACTTATTGAAAAATATCACGTCAGTTGTTATGTTAAGCACGGTGGAAGGGCACACGGCTTTGACACTGCTGTAGCTTGTGTGCCAGCTTTCTTGGCAGCTGTGACAATAGGAGTCGGCCGGCTCTAAGAGCTGCTGATTTTATTGAGGACAGACGCATCAGAAAATGAGTTCATTTTAAAAGGAGCTTTACGTCTGCTTCACACTTGTGAGATAAGCACAAGCGTTAGCACAAGCATAAGCACATGAAAACGCTACTGTGCACCGGGATGAAGTAAGCACAAGCAAAAGCACAAAAAAGAAACATTTTTCTTGAACTTGCGCTTAGGCTCACTTTACTTGTGTCATGCTTATTTTACAAGTCAAAGCCGGCGTAAAATTAGCACAAACATATAAAGCGCAAAGTTCAACAAATCGCCTTAACGTCCATTCCGACGAGGGAGAAGAGTTGATTAGCGGAGAGTGCGCTATAATTAAAAGAAAACAGTGTTGTATTGTTTTCTTAGTTCATACGGGATCGTTTTGCATTAAACTGTAGCACTGTAGAGGTACTTCGTTTTTTCAGGGAAAATTTAAAAGGGCTCTAAAGCAATAGCAAAATAAATGTAATGGAATGATTAATGTATACGGCCGTTTGGTACTTGCGAGTAACTGCACTCTTTTAGATAACATAATTACATGTGCTCGTTTACGACCCGCAATGCCAATAAATCGCAATTGCAAATAAATGCCTTGAAGATGCAAACGGAAGCCGCCTGTATAAATATCCAACATTTAAAGGTACTTAGTGAGGGTATTTTGAGTTATTTTGGCCAAGTGAAAAATTTTATTTAAATTGAAGGAAACCTGAACATTATAGTGTACTAAGATAGAAAAACACTATCTAGGTACGGTGTCTGACTTTTAAAAAATTTCTCGCATAAGTCTTTCCCCACCAAAACAAAATCAAGCACAACCTAAATGTGGGAAAAATAATTCATGTCCCAAAAACGGTCCAACTCCCCGCCCACCCTCCTGTCACGCTTGATTATAGTAAGCAAAGTGGACAAAGATCCACCAAACCCTTTCAAAACGAAACTTATTATGAAAGATGATGTTAGCAAGTGACTGACTAAAAAGATCGAGGAACTACATTTTATAAACAAAACTGTTATATTGACGAACAAACTCAGGTGAATGAAGTGCTTGGCTCATTTCTGAGCATACTAGTGGTAAACACTTATAAGTCAAGTATTCTGGGCCAAGCGCTAGCTCAGATATCTATTTTTAGGGCAAATTAAAAAGAAATGTGGGCCTTTATATAATAACCCAAGTTATTCTCCAATTTTGATTGGTTCTCGCCTATGATCTATTAGAGGACAGACGCACGATTGACGTCATCATTACAAGTTTTTTTCCTTCTGTGTTTTAAAATGGCGAAAAGTTTTGAGAATTTGGATAATATTTTACGTGGCTGGGCAAAAGATAAGGTACAAAAATGTCGTGTCGAGGCATTCAACAGGTACGAGAAGCAGGAAGAAGAAAGATAAAACCGTTTCTTTTTTAGAAAATCACTCAGAAAAAATACTCGAGCAGTCTCAGTCGTCAGACTGTCGAGCGAGACTAAACCAAGCACAAAATTGGCTTTGGTAAGCCGAGAACAACTGCTTTATCTCGAATTTAACAAAGCCAATAAACAAAACGTTTATGAAATTAATTTATGAAATCAACTTCTCTCGGTCTCAAAATAATTGTTGACACACTGATTGACGTCAGGAATGAAACATCAAAACATCACTTCTTAAAATCAGTTAAAATAAGCACATAACCTTGGTTTCCGATGCGAATGTTCCAGTCCGTTTGAGGGCACAGCAGCGAGCAAAGTATAGCTCACTTCAGCTCACGGCCAACTGTATCGCAGCTAAAAGGTGTCTCCGACACTATTTTAAACTGATTCAACCACAGAAGACAAAAATTTCCGCCGTCACTAACGTTCCTTTCACCCAAACCTCGAATCGAATGGCCTCCAGTTGACGGCAACCGCAAGCACAGGCAGCCCAAGCTCTCTCTATGAACCACACAAGCAACACAATATGGCATCGAATTATAAGGGTTTATATGGGATTTTCTACAAGATATCCATGGAGGTAGTTAAAAGTGAAAATTCTCAATAAAAATGGCTTACCTTATTCCATACGTGTGTTGTTTGCTCCTGGTGTGGTTATTTTACCGATAGAACTTGATTTCAGCGACTTTTTTGAATTCCGATTTTCCCTTTATAAAGAGAGGACAAGGCGAAACACCTCAGTCGGAACAGCCTGCCGAACGAAGTCAAAAATCCCAGGTTAAAATGTACCCACGGCCACAAATCCACCGCAGAATTCAAGGGCAAAGGTTGATCCTTCATTTCAATCCTCTAGCCACACAATCACAGCCCTGCGAGCGACGCCAGGCGGCTCTTCGTGTCCCCAGTGAAACGATAAAACTATGGAAGAGCTACGTGTCGTTTGATCCGCGACCCAACGACCGTT
>NW_028301552.1:14532500-14555000 GCF_042242905.1 Orbicella faveolata
TAAACTGTAGCACTTTGTTATTCTGTAAAAGGGTTTTAAAGTGCCTAGTAACATACTGAATCAAGAATATCTCTAGAAATATTGGAGCGGTGTACAGAAATGACTAACGGCCTTTTAGTAAAGCTTGCAAATCACGGCACTATTCAGCCATATTATATAAGAATACAAATGCTAAGCCCATCAGATTGCAGCACTTGCATTAATCTACACTTAAAATTCAATAAACAATATCAGTACTATTGATGCCGTCGAGTCCTTTCTCCGGCCCACACCCCGTGTACGAATCAGCTTATGAGAAACATTTTGTTAGTGGACGATCTTGATTAGGCAGGCAAAAAACAGCAGACTGCATAAAGCCAGAGTCTGGATTGCTTTTCCCTTACGTATTTCAAATTTAATACTCTGGTGAAAATTAAAAAATTAATATTTTTCCGAAACCAACATTCCATGATTTGGTTTGGTTTGGGTTGGGTTGGTTTGGTTTGGGTTGGGTTGGTTTGGTTTGGTTTGGTTTGGTTTGGTTCATGATACTGTCCCTTTAAATATGATTAATACGTGACATTATGCTGTTGGTTATTGCCTTACAATTTTAGCCGTTTATTAGGCAATGTATGAAAATGCTTCAAAAATTGCTCTAAATGCTACGCGTAGAAAATAATTTCAATAAATGTCGCTTGCCTTATGTTTTCATTGCATTATTTTGATGTCTCTGTGTTCCTGGATGCCGTTTAGAGCCTCACAGCAGTAGCATTCACTTCCACAGGATTTGCTATGGGATCTCTTGCAGTCCACCATCTACGGAGGTTATGTGGCTTCTGGAAGTGCATTTGCATTAGCTCAGAGTGCAGGTGCCGCTGGGATTGGTGCTAAGTTTTCACAACAATTAATTTTTGCAATAACCGCCAAAGTTCTCGCGCAGTCATTGGGTTATTTTTGTAGTCAGCTGGGGTAGACACACTAAGCTGACACCATCGCGCGGGTATTTCCTTTTCGTTAGCTTTAAGAGCGGCATATCAGGCGAGTTTGATGGCTCGTCTTTTGAGTAGACGAAGTCCAGCCAAAATACCCATGACGAGACCAAAAGAGACTGAAATGCTATCAAGCTTACAAAAAGGGTACGAATAGGTATTTACCGTTTCCAAATTTAGCCACGTTAAAATCCGGCCATATCAGACCAGTAACGTACTTGATATCGCAGAACAGTAAGGCACAAGGCTTTTGATTGGCTAATTTGCGAATTTGGCTCCGGCGAATTTGCGTCTCAGCAAGGGGTGAAAAAGAGACCCTTAAGATACGAAATACTTTGAGCACACACGGTTACCAAGTAGTTTAACCAGACGTTCGTCTTCTCTAGTCTTTTGCTAAGCTTTATTGTTTTCACTTATTGAAAAATATCACGTCAGTTGTTATGTTAAGCACGGTGGAAGGGCACACGGCTTTGACACTGCTGTAGCTTGTGTGCCAGCTTTCTTGGCAGCTGTGACAATAGGAGTCGGCCGGCTCTAAGAGCTGCTGATTTTATTGAGGACAGACGCATCAGAAAATGAGTTCATTTTAAAAGGAGCTTTACGCCTGCTTCCCACTTGTGAGATAAGCACAAGCGTCAGCACAAGCATAAGTACATGAAAACGCTAGTGTGCACCGGGATGAAGTAAGCACAGGCAAAAGCACAAAAAAGAAACATTTTTCTTGAACTTGCGCTTAGGCTTACTTTACTTGTGTCATGCTTATTTCAGAAGTCAAAGCCAGCGTAAAATTAGCACAAACATATAAAGCGCCTTAACGTCCATTCCGACGAGGGAGAAGAGTTGATTAGCGGAGAGTGCGCTATAATTAAAAGAAAACAGTGTTGCATTGTTTTCTTAGTTCATATGGGATCGTTGTGCATTAAACTGTAGCACTGTAGAGGTAGTTCGTTTTTTCAGGGAAAATTTAAAAGGGCTCTAAAGCAATAGCAAAATAAATGGAATGGAATGATTAATGTATACGGCCGTTTGGTACTTGCGAGTCACTGCACTCTTTTAAAGCTAAACTTTTAACAAAACGATTACAGATCGGTTCTTTCTCCCACCGATTATCGATTTTCTACCCCTTGGACGTTCTTGCTTTGGTAGGTGAAAAACAGCAGGCTTCATAAGGCCAGGAAAAGAGGCGCCGGAGACTTTTTTTTATGGAGTATTTTTTTATTTTACATTTAATATTCTGTTGGAAATGGAAAAATTAATATTTTTATGAAAATTGTTATCAATTCGGATTTTTGAGTAGCACAGGGTGTTAGACAAAAAATCCGGAAGTATTTCGCCTGGATTGTAAAGAGAACACGACTTCAGTTTGGCTCAGTCCACCGTAAAAGTCAGCTTTAGGAGCGTGAACGGACCTGAAAGGCAGTTTGATTTTTATGGAGCGACCGATTACTCCATGGAAAGTGCACACGCACTGTTTTATTTACGAGTTGAGTAGTATCAGAAAACGAACGAGTGAGCGCAGGGAGCTAGTGGGTTTTTCGATAAACCTCAAGGAGAGAATAAAAACCGAGCAAATCATTTTTCTTGGTGTAATTTGTTCAGTGTATTGGTACTAAGATTTGTCTTGGGCCAAGACTTTGAACAAAACTCAGAGGACAACAACGAAAACGACTCACAAGTGTAAGTAATTTAAGGCTGAAATTAGAAATTTCTCCGGTTGCTTTTACATTCAACAGGGCACCAGACCGATCGTTGTGGTAAAATATCTGTTCGGACGGCCTCTAATCCCCTCCGAATTTATTACGAAAATTGTCACCTTGAACTTTCGCGATATGACAAATTTAATCTCTGTTGTTTTCGGAATGATAAAACTGTCGTTTTAGGTACCAAAAAAGGCCAAGTTAATGATTTTCGGAAAGACAAGAAGACCTATACCCTGCGAACTAGACGTATTTCCGGCTGTCGCTTGACTCCACCGAAAATAACGTCTGCGAACCCGAGCCAGGAAACGATTTCTGTGACGTAATGACTTTTGTTTCTCTTTGGCCAATCAGATTCCATGATAGAATGAAACTCCAGTGTTCCTCGCAGCGAATACCTCGCGCAGTAGTTCTGGGCTACTTGAGCTAAACTGTGATCGGCGGAGTCAAGCGACAGCCGGCAATACGTCTGCGTTCGCAGGCTAGCAGACCTAGGGTTTTCGAGAAATGGACAACAAATCGAAACAATCCCCATCCAATGATAGGTATTGT
Organism: Orbicella faveolata; assembly: GCF_042242905.1. Classification (NCBI taxonomy): domain Eukaryota; kingdom Metazoa; phylum Cnidaria; class Anthozoa; order Scleractinia; family Merulinidae; genus Orbicella; species Orbicella faveolata. The sequence continues at coordinate 14,535,718 of NW_028301552.1, forward strand.
GATTGGATGAATAATGATCATGCCACTGAATTTAGCCAATGGTATGTTGCCAAATTGCAAACCATCGGTCACCAAGCCGCCGACACAACGACACTAAAGAGTCACGCCAGTATAAACAGCGTCAAACGAAGTATTGAGTGATTGTAGCCAAACTAAACACTAGTAAAGTTTTGGAAAAAATGAATAAGACATCGTTCCTCTGTTTCGTTCTCTTGCTGGGAAGCATGTCTCCAGTACAAGTCAAAGGTTAGTGCATCATAACATTTAATTCCGACTACGACAGTGCAAATTAAGTGAAGCAGCAGACAACTATCTCTACAGCCAAACTCAACTCACTGCCGTGCCTGCAAAGGAACGTTTGGATGTTTTAGTCTACATTCCTCCTTAATCCTAAAATTCTGTTGTTGATATATTTGAGGTCTTAAGGGCTTTTTGACATCTGTTTTCCTATTTTGTGTAGCAAATTAGACCATGTAGATTTTGCTCTATGGCAACGCTGAAAGTGCAGTTATTGCAAACTTTTTTCTGAAATTTGGAGGCCGGTAATGACCGAGAACATCTCCGACTACCGCAAAACTTAGATAGTATCAATAAAAGAACCAGCTTTAGTCTAGTAATGACTGTAGGATAAGAAAAACACACAATTCTGAGCACCATATTTGCCAAATGTAAAGTTCTGCAACACTGCGTTTTCGAGGAACTCATGATCAGGGCTCAGTTTCCGAGAAATCAGTAATTATATGTGTGCAAACTGGGTACGAGATGTGATATGTTTACCACATTTCGAATATCAAAGGTGTTGTGTTACTTTTTATTATATAGACACGACTGCTTTACTGGAAAATACACCACTCGGAAAATTCATACGAAACCGCATCCGGAACTCGAGTGGCGTATTTTCCATATCCTAATTAGTGAAGATCTCGATGATTTCACTTATGTCAAGTTTATCTCTTAAACAACACTTAAATTCGTTGGTGTATCATCGAAACATCTTCGGGTCTGCCTCGAAATTCTTCGGCAATCTTCGGCAATCTTCGGTAGTCTTCGGGAAATGTTCGGCAACGTTCGTGTGACCTTCGGACAAGTTTTGAAGAAGCTTCGTAAATCTTCGGAAAGTGGTCGGAAATTTGCGGAAAATCGTCAAAAACGCCGTCCTTGGTATCTCTATATAATAAAATGAACAATACACGTTAGCTCGAAGATTTGAATTTTACGTCCTCGTGGCAAGAACAATATCTCAATAACAATATATTTTTCTTGCCACTCGAACATAAAATTCATATCTTCTCGCCCCTGTGTAATATCCTCTATTTATCTACTTTAGTATATCAGCTAGTCTTTGTATGAAAATTAACACAGAACTTGGAACAATTTGCCATATATATAAACAATGAGGCGCGAAAATATGCTAGGATGTTTGTCCGCAAACGGTCATTATCTGTTCCGAGAGCGTAGCTCGAGGAAAACTGTGAGCTTTGAGGAACAGATAATGTCCGAGGACATATCCGAGCATATTTTCAAGGTCAAATGGAGGCTATTGTGTTTATTATCCTTCAAATATTTTTCGCAACACGCACAGTTTTGAAAATTGGGAAATATTTAAAATTATTTCAGTTGCTAATCCAGTTCAGCCCCTTGTTAGGATACGCTTATGATTGCTACCAGAAAGAACGAGCGTTATGTGATCTACGTCAGTATATGCGTTCGTGATCCCTGTGATCCTATAGAATCCTTGAATTGTGCCATCATGCAGTCAGTGTCTGTTATTTTTAGCACTTTCTTTTCTCTGCGAAAATAACCCTTTTACGTGTAAATCAAGTTTGCTAAAATAATTTGCCCACTCTGTGAAATAACTAAGGCATCACACACATATAAAGTAGCAGTTCTGGCGCAGTGAGAAGCAAGAGGGCAAAATCCGTCCGAAAAAAGCCCACCAGTTCATTCTCCTCAGACTGAAACTTCGGAGAATGAACTGGTGGGCTTTTTTCGGACGGATTTTGCCCTCTTGCTTCTCACTGCGCCAGAACGGCTACTTTATATGTGTGTGTGTGAGTATGTCAGGAAAAAGTGTTGAGTGCGCAGCGCCAGAGCCGCGAGCGCTGCGCCAGAGCCATGTGCGCTGCGCAAGAGCCGGGAGTGCTGCGCCAGAGCCGTGAGAGAGAGCCGTGAGAGCGAAAAAGCGGGTCCAGCGAAGCAGCAACGTTTGTAATAAATATGCGCGGATGTGCCCTTCACTAGTATTAACAAAAGTGCGCCAGAAAAATTTTCCTATTGGAGGAGTGCATGCACAGTGAATACTGCACCGACATGGCTGCCTCTGGACCTTCCGAGACCATTCAAAGCCTCCCTCCAGAGCTTCGTGAGATGATTCTCAAGGAGTACATCGCGATAAAAAATAAGGAAAAAAACGAAATGGGGTGGGACAAGGTACACAAGAATATTCTAAAACTGCCATTCTGCGAATTCAAGCAGCAGATTGTGCCGATGGTTATTTGTTTCGAATATCTGGACTGTGATTTCGAGGAGTGTTGTTTCCCCTGTTTCAAAAAGGAGGGAACTGCGCATAAAGCAACGCTAAGCCCGCCGATAATACCTCTCGTAGAAGCCACCCCTGAGTACAAGAGTTTTTTAAAAGTATGCTCCGGGGATTCTTATGCTTGGCACGAGTGGTTCCTTTTTGGCAGGGAGCGTTAGCGAAAAAGGCGGCGACGATATAACCTCCGTTCGAATAATTACATTTAAAAATCTACGGCTTCATTTGCATACCATAAAACATGCTTGTCAGTGTTCACTTGATTGCGTTTCTCGTGAATGAATATTTCACGCCAGAGTGGCAGAGACACGTGCGTGATATTACACGCGAAGTTGTTGAATGCTTTCATGACGCGGTTCCGGTTGAGGCGATACAGCTTCCCGTTGCGAATTCCTGAAGGCTTCAGTTTAAGCTTGTTGCATTCCTCTAGGCTTCAGTTGAAGCGATCAGGAATTTTCAAAGCCATCAGGAATGTTGAAGTCAAAAGGAATTTTACAGACGGATTTCAATTTTTTGTCCACAGTTTGTTAGAATACGGTATTTCTTCTCGGCCTGGCCAATAAAAATGGCACTTTTTGCCTTTTTTCGAGAAAAAATTGGGCAAGAAACGTGGTAGAACAAAGAGATTTCACTTGAGCGATAAAAAGAAACAGCTGATCAGGGGGTTTTCCCTATTTCACACTTGACTGCGGCCCCCGCGGCGTAACACAATCACCTGTTTTTTGATAAGACAAGAGAAATTTTCGTGTTTTTTCGCTCAAAATTTAGTTCAAATCTGCTGTTTAATCCGCAAGTTCTTTTCTATATTCTTCCCGAACCTAGTCCCGAACCTGGTTTCTTATTTTTTCGATATCTGGCTGGGTTGGACTTGTCTGTATTCGCGAGAGGTTCGAGCGTAAAGTCTCTTTAAGCTGGCGATATTTCTGCATTTCACGTGTGATCAGTTGAAACTCCGTGTCAGAAACCCGATTATCATTAAGAGCCTGTGAGACAGCGAGGTTAATCGATTCATGTTTCCCGATAGCCAGAGAATGGATTCTCGAGTGCTTACTGACTTTGCGTTCAAGCTTCTTGTTGACAACGGACAGGCCAGTGGAAACTGCGCCAGATAAAGCGGCTATCCCGGCAACAGGGGTGCCGACAACAATTCCAACACCAGTGAGTGATGTTGCAACAGCTCCAGAAGAAAGAACTGCTGTGAAGGCGCCAAGGCCAACCAGGGAATAGTGAAGCGCTTCAGGGCTTTTTTGTATTTTTTCAACACAAGCCTGTAATGCTCGACCTCAGCAGATATTTCTTTTTCAATTCTGCTTATCTCGGTTAGCCGGAAATTTTCGGCATTCATTGTTTCGGGAAGGCTTGGATAGATTCTTCTTTCATTCTCGGCAGGCGGCGCGCTTGGTGGCGACAGATTGGCCGAAGACATTGCGTTTATATAGAAAATTAATTTAACTCTAATTAACCGCGCGGCCACGGGCCAAGCGCGGTTCATGGTTTACCCGTGGTTTTTTTTTTTTTTTTCGCAGATTTGTCTGCGACCAGACCCAAGCTTCCACTCGGCCAAATTTTGAGTCACGCAACCTGTGATGTTTACTCGCCAAAAGCTGTTGAAACATTAATAAATCTCATCTCCGATTCTGACTTTCGCGGGAAAAAAATTAAAAACCCAGCGTTCGTCAAAAATTATATCTTTTCAGCAGAAATTTCGCTCGGAACATATACATATTTATATTCCTTTGAATCGTCGATGAAATGACCTTTTCTGGATATTTTTTCCTTCGGGGTCAACAAAAACCTCCGATTACAAAATCACGCCGAACCCACACGTTGCAAAAAAATCTCTTCAAAACCCTGACTTCGAAGCGATATAACACTTCAGCATTAATAGCTACCACACATCGGCAGGCGGTAAATCTATTCGTTAACAATACAGCTTTATCGTGTTAAAATTTCAGCGAAATCGAACAAAACCAGAATTAATTAGAATTTTTTTGTGACCTCACTCCCCAGACTTGACCTAACAAAGGAAGCAACGGTTGCCCATAGCAACCGAAAAACACGAACATAACAAAGCCGAACGTTTCGGCCAAAAAACTCCAGAATTATCACCTGAGAGCTTAAACTTGAATGGGAACATCTTTTTTGAACTTTTTTCAACTGATTTAGACGAAAGACTGGCCTCGGCGGGCTACAAAAACGACCAAGAGAAAAACAGAGCAAGACAGCAGGACAAGCCGATAATATTTCATCGCATGGCTTTCGGCACGAAAACGAAAATACAGCTTACTTCTGGATAAATTCAGCCTTAGAAGCCAGCAACCGGCCCCAAATTACTTTCTGTATCCTTACAAATGTCCTGATTTCCATCTCCGAAAGATTTTGCCCCAATTTTGAGCAAATAACCATTTCGTCGACGGTGACCGCCATTACGGTGGCTTGCATACTAAATTAGCTAACTTGACACAATTCTCCCGAGGGGGGATATGACGAAAAGAGCTGAAAGATGGCCTATAATTGGCTAATGATGAGATCATCCCACTGTCCAAATTTGTGAGAATCAAAAGTAACGCCAATTTTCTGTCACGTTTTCAATCTGTGGTCACTGGAGTGACCAAAATCGATACATCGGTCGGGATAGAGTTTTATTATTAAATTATATGACTTGTGTGACTACTGTGCTAGCCCTTTACTCGTGGAAAACACCAATTAAGTTTAATCATGACTTTTAAGAAAGAAAGCTGTTGTTAATGGTGTTATTATCGTGTCATTCATATCGCTCACGCCCATACATATCCCGAAGAAAGTTCTACAAAGATTAAAGCCATTACGTCATCGGAGATTTGTCAATGGCTACTACTGATGGTGCAATAATACAGTTTGTGTTGATCAAGTGATGTAATGTCTACAGTAAGAAAAGAATCATCAATGACTGCTTTGGAATGTGCACTGCGTTCCGACGGTAGTGCTAAGCAAACAGTTAAATTTTAAAAGCGCGGTTATAAGATCTAACAGATCTTCTTGTTCAAAAAGAAGAGGGAAGCCCTTGAAATCAAAGAGTTCGCCATTTTTATCTTTCACGCTAATGGTGATGCTATTAATGGACTGGTCTGTAGAGCAGTCTCGCAAAACCTGTTGCGGAGAACCCAGGTAGATCACCTTTTCATAAGGCTTCCCTTTCACATTAAACGTGGCTAATACATCTGACCTTTTGCCATTGAACAGATTCCGTTCTGTGTCGATCAAATCACAACTAATAAAATATGTTGTTGGAGATGAAAGCCTTTTTACGAGTGTTTTAGTGGTCAACTGGGGGTTAACACCAAGAAAATTCGATAAATTTGTGTCAAGAACAACTTTCTTGAACCCTTTATTTACGATTTGAAGCAAGCCACGAGGTTTATTCATTTTAGTTTCCATATCATAACCGACAATGGTGAACATGTTGGCTATTTTTTCTGCCAAACTTTCTAAAGTGTAATGCCCTGGAAAGAAAATTGCGGTGGCAGAGCCAATCAAGGTTGCTGATCCTCTTTTTTTCAAAGTGTACCAGCTGTTGTACAAACTGCAAGAAATGAGTTTCATGAAACGCACTTTCGGTATCGGGTTTTCAAAAAATATTGTCTTGCCATTCTGTTGCGTGACAATAGTGAAAACAACCATTTTATTTTCAACAAATAAAATTGTGTTCAATTTAACTCTAATTCAAAAAGAAGTGGCAAGCCCTTGAAATCAAAGAGTTCACCGTTTTCATCTTTAACGCTGATGGTGATGCTATTTATGAACTTGTCTGTAGAAGCGCCACGGAAAGCATTTTGCGATGAGTCCATGTTATAGCTGACTTTTTCATAAGGCTTTCCTCTGACGTCAACCTTGGCAAGAAGGTCTGACCTCTTTCCATTCAAAAAGTTCTTTGTCGAGTCGATGAGATCGCAGTGGATAAAGTAGCAACTGGGGCTGTTAAGCTTTTTTATATATTCTTCTTTCCTCATATTTCTCCCGATTCCAAGAAAATTGGCCAAACTGTAATCAACGGAAACTTCTTTCGCTTGATTAGTGTTGCCTAAATTAGCAGCGACGTTTGTAATTTTAAGAACAGAATTGGGGTTATTCGTTTCTAAGGCCAATTTACCTTTTTTCTTGTAATATTCAAAACTGGATTGCAGCTCTTTTGCGATGCTCTCGACATTGTAATGCCCTTCAGGCAACCACATCTTTGGTTCCTTTTAAAAACATTCTGCAACAGAACTCAGATTATGCCACGAGTTGAAAAAAGAACAACTCAAAAGTCTGACATATTTTGTTTCTGAGAGCGCGTCTTCAAAATAGATAGTCTCTCCGTTCTGTTGCGTGACAACAGTGAGAACAACCATTTTTATATTCAACAAAAAAATTATGTTCAAAATACATGGCGAATGTGTGGAAAGATCCTAACGTTGTGATAAAAGACGCAATAGCCAAGTCAAACGCATGGAGAGAGTTTGTGGCACATTTCCCCAAGGCCGATAGATCCCGTTTCATTGCTCAGGGGAATACCGACGGAAAAAACGTTACGGAAGAAATCTTTTTCAAAGAGGGCCCAGGCTCGCTTCAAAGCGTCTTCGGTTCAGACAAAAAATATTGGAGCGAGGAAATGAAAAAGGCGCTCGGTTTGGAAGACAAGCGCTCGGGGGCGATTGGAGGGTTTCCTTTTCAGCTGGCGCCGTTTGGTTCAAAAGTTTCATTGGCCATCCCTGCGGTGCCTTTCGACGGCAAAGCGCCAAACTTGAAGAAAATATTTGACGACCCGATACAAATCTACGTCACGCCTGACCAATATTTCACAACAAAATTCCGAGAAATATTTCAAAACACCAAACTCATGCACACGTCTGGAACCGAATCAAAACACTGGTTAGGAGGGCCTGACATGAAATATTGGCCGCAACAGCTCAACTTCGCGGTTTTCTGCGCGACACAGGGGTGCGGAGTTTCTCGCGAAATCTTTGACAGCCGGATGGATCTTCCCCCGCAGATAAGAGCTTTCTACAAATTCCACGTGTACTTCACGGTCAGGCGCATTTTGTACCAGCTTGGAGGTATTCAGAGCATGAGCGCTTTGCCCGGAGACCCGCCTTTCAACCTATACAATAATCATTACGACGTCGCTTCTTACAAAACGTTATGCAGCGAGTTCGGTATTGCCCCCTCGAGTGATTTCCGTTTCACGCACGGGGAAAACCACGGTCTGGGAAGCGTTTACATGTACGCGTCAGGCGCGACTAAAACTGACTACCAATACCCAGGATGGAACAAATTCAGTGATGAAGGCGGGAAAGGGATAAAAGGAAACCTGATCTATTACATCGAGCCGGGGGCCGCTTCTGATGCTCAAGCGGACTGGTTTGTGCCAAACACCGCGAATGGTTTGACGCAGGCGGGCTTGTCGAGAATCAACCAGTCAATCGAGGCTTTCGTTTACTGCATCCTGGGCGCGCAAGTCAACGTCCGCAGCAGCATTCTCGGCTCTGGCGGTCGGGCGAGAGAAGCCCAGAGCGAGTTCCTAGTGCTGATGGAAGACGCGATCAGACAGCCAGACCTGGCACAGAGCGTGCAAAGGTACCAGCTCGCGGTGGATCAAGCGAAGGTGAGGCTCAATCTCGCTGTAGCCCCCATGGCCTGGTTCATGCCCGCGCAAATGATAATCAACACCGCAAGCACAATCGGTTACAACAACAAGCTCAAACAGGCGTTCTCCGGGATGAAACTGGGGGTGAAAAACGAGGTAAATCCAGACACAAAAAAAGCTGGGCTCAAAATCATGGCAGGAGGCCCGTCAAAGATTAACCCTCCCAACAGCCAGCCGTCCAACCCGATACACAAAGCCGCAACAGCCGAATCGAAAAAACCAGCTTCGTCTGAAACTCAACAAGCGCAGCCACCAGCTGAAAAAATAGAGCCCGAGGCTACGGATAAAACACCGCAGCAAGAAATTAACAAAACGGCTGTAATTGTCGGTGTAGTTGGATTATCGGCGTTGCTATTCATGGTTTGGCGGTAAGTGTGGGGTTCCACCCCACAGCCCCGGGGCGCGGGGCAGAGCCCCGATGGTTAACGCTGCTTCTTAAAATATTCTTCGAACAAAAAGGCCACCGCGGCAAGAATGAGCAGCCAGGTATGCTCGGCCAGAAACCCGACGACTTGGCCGGCAGCTTTGAAAAGAAAGCTCACAATCGAGCCAATCAGCCCGGGCAGCAGAGAACCGAGTTTCGCGGCAATATCTTTGAGGCCATTTCCCAAAGCTTTGCCGGCGGCTTTCAAACCTCTGGTGAGGACCCGGATGACAGCGCCGATTGTGGTCCCGGCGGCGAGAAGAATAGCGGTCAAGGTCACGCCATATTTTTTGAAGATCTCTTTGACCCTTTCCAAGAGAGGCCGCCCCCTTTCCCTTTCCGCGATCTGAGTTTGCAAACGCGCGATCTCTTCGTTTCTTTCTGCCACTCTGCCTTCTGCGGCTTCTTTTTCGAAGGGCGAGGCATTCTCATCTTGGATGATCGCCTGGTCTTCCTCGTTTTGGCGCTGCAGCTCGCTTTCCTGCTCTTTCAGGTCGTCCAAAGGTTTTGTTTGGTTGAGCCTTTCTTCCATGGCGTTTGTTTCACTTTCTTTTGCTGCGAGGCTGGCCCTGAGTCTGTCAACCTTGGCTTGTTCCTTTTCTCTGTTCATTGCTTTTTTTGTGAGCGAGTCCAAAGCTTTTTTCTTGTTTTCAAGATCGGTTTGATAGTTCTTTTTCTGTTGTTTGAGTCTACGCAGCTCTGCTTCACTATCAAGATTCGAACCATATTTATCCTGAATGCCATCAATCTGAGCATCAGTTTGCGCGATTTTTTGTCTAAGGGCTTCCACTTCTTTCTTTTTTTCTTCTCTTTGCGAAGAGAGTGTTTCCGCCTGTTTTAGTTGGTTTTCAGCTTCTATCAGTCTTTGGCCTTGTTCTATGATTGTATCTCGGTCTTCGGCTATAATTTGTTCAGCCCTCGGCCCAAGTTTATCTTTGAAGCTGTCTAAAAAATTTTGCATGAAGCCTGACTCATCATCTTTTAGAATCTTGTACTCACCCTTTTTAGACCCCAAAGCAACAATTTTTCCCTCATTTTTTCCGGTGCCTCTTCTAATTGTGATTTTTTCAAAGTTTGCTTTTGGGAATTTGTCTTTTATCATATCGACAGCTTTTTTGAGTTTTTGCAGCAAATAACCTTCTTTTTGAAGATCGCTGATTGAAGGTGTTCTTTCAATCAAGGGGTTTTCTTCTCCCCCAAATGACGTCTCGGCATAAGAAGTGTCAGGCAGGCCGGACTGCTGGTGAGGGAAAGTACTCATTTCCGTTTGTTCGCCCCCGTGGTGGGGGTCGCCAGGTTGGTAGGGAGTGGACGCAGCGCCTGCCTGAGAAGGACGGGTTGTGTCAACCTCTTGTTCGCCTTCATCAGAGTCGTGGTCAAGCCGATTGTCAAGGTCCGGGTCTTCGTGACCAAATTCGCCACCGCCTTCCGCCATAGCGATATATTTCAAGCCTATTATTTTTCAAATTAGAAATAATTGCCGGTGTTTTATACACAATGTCAGTTGTTCCAGAGAACCTTCGCTCAACGTACAGCGAAAAGACCGTACACGCCATGAAGGCCGAGCGCGCGGTCAAACGAATCACCTTTACCCCCTCTGAAGCCAACCCCGGCAGTAAGCTGTACGTTTACGTGCCCAAGCTGAACGAGAACGAGGTTCTGGTGCCGGGCTCGCTAGCGCTTCTCTTTGACATCGACCTTTCTGGAGGGGAAGCCAACAACTCCCTCGTACAGAACGTCACGCGGGCGTTTGTTGACAGGCTGGTCGTGAAGTTTCCGGGAACAAAACTGCAAGACACGGTTGGGTAAGATATCTACAAAACTTTCGAAGACCTTTTCCTTTCGCAGGAAGAGCGAGACAACAGGATTCTCGAAGGGATTCAGAGCGAGGTTCTGTGCAAGATCCGCTCAAACGCGGGAGACAAGAAAACCTCGGACGTCGACGCTGAAAACAAGCTGAACGAGGTGTACGGAAGCAAGTACCGGATCAGGCTGGACCATCAGATCTTAACCGACCACGGTACTTTCTACCCCCAGGCCCTTTATAACGACCTCATGTTCGAAGTAACCCTTGCCGAAGCAAAACACGTTGTCAAAGGCACCGACACAACCAAGCTGAAATACAAGCTGACCAACATCCAGCTCGAGTACAAAATGATCCGCAGCAAGACTCTGGCAGACGAGGCGCAGAGCGTTTACTACAACGGAAAAGAGTTCCTTTACGACCACGTGTTGCATGACAATGAGGTGCCCTTCAAAAAAGAAATTGACCAGAAGCTCACCATCACAGTCAACGCCCAAAGAGCATCGCTTAAAGCCTTCCTCCTCCTGTTTGTAGAGCCATATACTGCTGGCCAAAGAGATTCAGAAAAACTCATCTTCCCCGATCTGACGAAAGTAAGCGTCACGGTCAACGGCTCGCCCAACATGCTTTACAACGACGGCATCGAAGGCAAGGACATGTGGGAAGAAGCCCGCAACCTGTTTGTAAAAGAAAAAAACAAAACGGAGCACATGGATATGACGAAGTTTTACACCGGTGATAAGTTCGGGCTTGTGATTGATATGCGCTCCATGGTTAACCAAGAAATGCACGGCAGCGGCACGCGTATTGTGAACAGTACGGACGGTGTCCAGCTGGAAATTGAGCGGAAAAAATCCCCCCAAAAAGACGCAGTCGACGTAAAATGCCACATACTCGTCATCGCCGACTCCCAGTTAAACATTATGAATTATCAGATGGTTGATGTACAGGGGGGAATATAACATGGACCCGAGCAAGATACCCTTCAACGCTCTCATCGTGGGGCCGACCAATTCTGGCAAATCGAGGTTCGTGGTGGACCAGCTCTACGGCCCTTTCCGCGGAAAGTTCGACTACATCGTGCTCATCTGCCCGACGTTCACGCACAACAAGACCTACCACCGGCTTGGCGAAAACGATCCGAGAATGGATGTGATAGTCTGCGAGCAGCACGACGTGGAAAGGTGGTTGAAGCTCGTGAGATGGCTTTTCGCGGGCACCAACATGCTCATAATCCTCGACGACTGCGCCGCCTCCAAAGACGTAAAAGGGCGCACAGGCGAGCTGGTGAATCTCGCCTTTTCTGCACGACATATGGGCATCAGCGTGTGGGCTCTGACACAGAAGTTGACCGGCATAACATCTTCCTTCCGGGAGAACGTGGCGGCGATCGTCCTCTTTTACACCCCCTCGGCCAGGACAACGAAAGCCATCTTTGACGATTACGCCGGCGAGCTCTCCCCTGATGAGTACAAAGGCCTGGTTTCAAAGCTGAAAGAGCGAAAGTTCTCTTATCTTGTGTTCTCTCTACGCCACCCGTACGGGGTAAAGTTATTTGAATAAAAAAATGAAAGCTGTATATAGCCTTGCACAATGGCTGCCGGAGAAGACGCCGCGTTAGCAGAAGTTATGAACCTTCTTCAAACGGAGCCCGAGCCGTCGAGTGGTCCCGCAGGTAGCCTTGTTCCAACCGCCCCCGGACCCGACATTCCCGCTCTTCGCGAGCAGCTGGCCGTGCTAGTGTCCACAGGCAAAGCCAAAGAGGCTATCGGAGTGCAGCTAAGCCACGAGCAGGTGAAGCGCCTGAACGACAAAGAGGTCGAGAAATACATCAAACGCTACGAGACGTACGTGGGCTCGGAGACAACGGAAAGCCTGATCGACAGCTTCATTTTTCTTGCAACCAAAGTGGTCGGAATGACCGTAAAAATCAAAGACATCGAGGCTTACCAAAAAGAGCTCAGAAACGACTACATCTTGAACAAAGAGCTCTCCAATCTGGCCGGCAACCTTGCTTTGAAGTACGGCCGGTTTCTTGCCGCGGCCAACGCGGTGTTCATCATTACGAAACATGTTGATTTCAGTCCACAGTTGCCGGAGCATAGCCACCCTTCTCGCGTTGAGGGCATTGATGAAGTACCCGGCTCAGCAACTGCAGAATAACTAGTCACCAATCATCAGCAACTGTTGAGGTCTTGCTGGCAAATTGTTAGCAATTAAACTTTTTTTTCATTTGCTTATAATACGGTTCGCTTCAATATCAACCGAACAATCCGAGAGCGCGCCTGCCGCCGTCACTGCGCCTCAGGAAGAGACCAAGGCAGCGCCTGCCGCCGATGTCACACAGCAAGCGACGACGACTCCGACTGCAACCACGCAGCGCGTAAAAAACCCCAAACGTGTGGCCGCCGGAAAAATGGTTGCCGAAAGAACGCGGCTGGCCCGGGAAGAACAGAAGAAAGCGGCCGAGGCTTATCAAGCGTAAAAAAAGGAAGCAAAAGCCGCCACAGCGGCCCCTGTGCCAGCCGCGTCTACAAAAGGTGAAAGCCCAAAGAGCGGCGGCCTCAGCGCCAACCAATGGATCGCTATTGGCGGCATTGGCGTTTCCCTGCTCGGGATCTATTACAAGCGTGAAGAGCTCAAGGCAATGGCCAAGACCACGTTCGACAAATTCAAAACGCCGGAGCCCGCGCCTGAGCCAGCGAGTGTCGAGCCAGAACCTGTTCGCGTGACACAGCCAAAAAAAGGATTAAGAAAAATGCTTTAAACGTTTGCGTGTGATTTATATCACGATGCCGAGCCTTGCGCAGGTTCTCAACCATACAGCAGCAATCGGAGGGATTATGCTTTTTTGGGCCGATTTCACCGTCAAGACTTGGAGGATGGTGAGACGTCTTACCGACGAAATGCTTGTTGAAGAGGGAGAAAGGCGGAGAAAAATGAAACAAGAGGTCAGGCGAGAAATTGAAATAGAAGACAAAATCAAAGAATTCGCAGAAGTTGAAAATACAGGTCCCCCCAATTAATTTTGTTCTAAACTTTCGTTCTTTCCTTATATCAAGCGCGCCATGTCCGACAACAAGCTTGTCAAGACCGTCATTGACGCCGCAACTCTCACGGGATTAGCCGCGGGTATCGGCTGGGCCGTGAAAAAGGTTGTGAAAGAAAATTTCACTTCCGATCCCAGCAGCAGCTTTATGAATTACATGAAGTTCACCGCCGTCATGGTGGGCAGCATTGCGCTCAAAAAGTACCTCGAGGACCAGAAAATCCTCCCCGACAGCGTTTGAAATTTTTAGTTTTGAATAAAACGGTCTCTTATATTACCGCGCAATGGCAAGTATTGCAAGAGTCGACGTTCACGAGGCTGTTTCGAGATCCGCGAGAGAAGACGGAAAGATCTACGACGAAGCTCTCAAGGAGTTTTTTGAGCGTTTCGAGCGCTCACTTCTCAATTTCGACTGGATCGAGGCAAACTTGGACGAAAAAGGTGCGGAGTTTTTGAAAGATATCCAACGGCGAGCCGCCGAGAAGTATCAAAACGCCAAAGAAAAATACAAGAATGAATCCGAAGGCCTTCTCCACTGGATTGCGAGCAACTTGGTACTATTCGAGGAAAACAGGAATGAGTTATGATTTGAAAAAAGCTTCCGATAATATATAACCATGGCGAGCATCGCGATCATGATTGGCGGGGCTGTGTTGAACGCAACGGCTTTTATCGGCGTCAATTATCTGGCGAGAGCGCTCGGCGGGGGCGACAAAGCCGCGCTCGAAGAAAGAAAGCGCCACGACAAAGCTCTCGAAGCTTATCAAGCCGCTTACGCCAATTACACGCGCGACCGAACACAACTTCTCCACTGGATCGCGACCAACGCGCAAACAAAGGAGCAGGCCAAGCAGAACTTCACCAACACGGACTACACCTTCAAACTCTACAACCAGGCGCATCCCGGTGCGCAGGTGGCGCCGCCCAAGGAGCCCAAGTTCTCAGATTTCTATCAGCCAAGCGAGCCGCAGAAAAACGGTGAACTCGCGTTCGTGGGCGCCGGCGCTCTCACTCTGGGCTACGCGGCTTTCCGGTTCCTTTAAACTTTATTACGCCTTACTTATATGGACGCCAAACTCGCGAAGATTTACTACGGCCCCGGGGGCTACTGGAAGGGAATCGCCGCGATCAAAAAATTAGCCGAAGCCACTAAGGTACCTGAAGAAGTCGAAAAAAGTGGCTGATCAGGCAAGCGCTCTGGCAGATATACCTCCCCCGCCGAAACGAATTCCTCGACCGAAATTCGACGTTCCAACGCCCAACAAGGTCCATCAGGCGGACCTTCTTTTTCTGCCTCACGACAAGCTTCCTCGCGGCCGCAAAGTTTTCAAATACGCGCTGACCGTTGTCGACGTGGCCAGCCGCTACAAAGAGGCCGAACCCCTCACTTCGAAAAATTCTGATGAGGTCGCCCTGGCCTTTCAGAAGATTTACAAGCGCTCGCCTCTCGAATAGCCTGAAATGCTGCAGGTTGACCCCGGGCGCGAATTCATGGGCGCTGTCACGAAAGAGATGGACAACCACAAAACCTTCATCCGGCGCGGGCGCGTTGACATTCACCGCGACCAGGCAATCGTTGAACGTTTCAACCGCACCCTGGCCGAGCGCTTGTTCGGGCACCAGTACGCCGTGGAAATGCTTCTCCCTGAGGGCAAGCGGTCCACTGCCTGGGTCAAAAGACTTCCTGAAGTTATCTCGGCTTTGAACAACGAGGTCGCAAGCCTTATCGGCAAGAAACCCGCAGTCGCCATCAAAGAAAAATCTGCTTACGCAAGACCGTCGACAACTTACACGAGGCCTGTCGGAAAACGCGAAAAAATCCTCCCCTCTCTTGTCCAAGTTCGTTATCTCTACCAGCCCGGCGAGCTTGAGGGGGGCGTGAAAAGAGCCACAGACCCGATCTGGTCTTTGAAAGTTTTCGGCATTGAAAGATCTTTTTCCAAACCGGATCAGCCCGTTCTCTACTATCTGCGCGACGGGCCCAAGCGCGGCTTCGTGCGTGAAGAGCTGCTGGTTGTCCCTCCGAACACACAATTACCCCCAGAGCAACTTTGAAAATTCGGCCTCCAACCTTCTAAGTTCGTCATCTGTTAATGTTGACAATATATCCATGCCGATGTACCCGTAAGCTTTTGTATGGATACCGGCATCATCTATCCATCGCTTTGAATCAAATGGCGAAAGCGAAATTTTGTTAAGATGCATACCGTAGATCTCGTGACCCTCGTTTCGAAGAATGTTCATTCCATGCCATTGCTGCTTCCCACCGAAAAGCGTTTCCTTGTACTGTTCATGCGTTATTTGTTTCTTGACAACGTTCTTTTTCACACCCTTTGCTTTTTTGATATTTTTTTCGTCCGCCTTCAAGATGGAGTACATTTTCGGTCTCAGACCCACGTACTCTGCGATGAGGGTTCCTGCACATTCGTCTTTCATCTTGCCCAAGACTTTTTTGTTCTTGTTTGAGTGGAGAGGATGCTCCTTCGGGTAGTCGCTCGTGTCGTAAAGGTCCATGTTGTTTTTCACGTCTTCGATGACGTCTTCTGTTTCGATCATAATCAGAAGGCTGTCGGTGTCCGTGTACAAGAGCTCGCACTTTGAGCCGTACTGCTTTTTAAGCTCGTTGTAAAAGAGGTCGTACATCAGGATCTTGCTGTTGTCGAGGATCGTCATCCCCGTGTAGACCGGCTTGTTTAGAAGCAGCTTGCTTTTTCGCATGTCAATCCCCCGCCATGTCGTTTGAGAATAAAACATGCCTTGAGTACAAAGGGCTGGCGATCAATTTTCTTATTTTGTCCCTCTCGTTGCTGCGCACTATTCTCATATCAACGCGGTTGCTCAGGTTTTCCATGGTTTTGCCGAAAACGGAGTTGTTCATGAGCTTCTAAAAGTTCTGTTCGAAGACGCTCTTCGCTTTCTTCCTGAACTGTGTGTTCATCCGGATGTACGGTTCCATCCAGCGTTCTTGTTCGAACTCCAGCACCCTGTGCATACGCTTCAGTTTCATTCCCTGCTTCAGATAAAACTGCAAGTTCCTGTAATACACTACGTAGTCCTTTTTGTCTTGAAGCGTCAGCAGCAGCTTCTTGCTGTCCGGGGGTTTCAGGTCCAGGTCTTTCATCAGACCCTTTTGGTAGTCCGACATCCACTCCTTTTTTACGGCCTTTTTCTCCGGCGCCAGGGGATAGCTGTTGTGCTCCTCGTGAAGTTCTGGCGGGTATTCGAGATCGACCTCCAGAATGCACCCCTTCTTCGCGTTTTCTTTCATCCCAAGAATTTCCTTCTCTGTGGGCAACTCGCGTTTCCACTTAAAACCTCTTATCGGGAGAGGCAAACTCATCGCCCATCCGTAAAGATTGTTTGCGTTGAGATAGAGGAGGTATTTTTTTGGCTTGCTGGGGTCGTAGCCCGGTACTTGTGGGTTGTTCGCTTGGGCGTACCTGTTGCTCACCATGGAGATTCCACCCCGCATCCCCCTTTCCACGAAGAGGTGCATTTCGTAGTCTGTGAAGAGCTCAAGCTCGACCCCCGTCTTTTTCAAGAGCGCTTCCCAGGAGAGGCCTGGCGACGTGAAATAGTGCGCCGGATCCAGCCCGTACTGATCAAGGCACAGTTTTCGGAAGTTCTCAAACATCCGCCAGCAGCGCGACGTCAGTTTTCACGTAAAGATCGTGGTAATCGCCCAGCGTTTTGCATCCAATAGCCTCCCAGACGGCCTTCGCGTGCGCGTACTCTTCGTCTGTTATGTGCTCGTCGTTCAGCTTGCTGTAAAACTTCTCTTTGTCCGGAAGCCCTGTCTCGCTGAATCTTTCCCTTGAGTCCATGTACTCGTAAGGATAGATCCCTTTTTTGTAAAGCAGGTCGCTGCCTTTCGAGATCGTTGATGTAATTTTCAATGCCTCCTTCGGCGTTGCGCTTACAAGTGAATCGAGGCTTCCTTGCAAAAAGTTCAAGCTGTCGATGAAACGCAGGCCTCCGACCGAGAATGTGATATATTTCTCCATGTTGTTGGCGACGCATTTCACCTCTTTGTCCAGCTTCGACATCGCTTGCATCAAGTGGTGCGCGTCGTAGCCCCTCAGGTTGTGGAATACGACTGGTATTGGATCCGTCTTGGGGTTAATTCGCAATTTCTTGTTACATTCGGCGTGCGCGGCTCCGCGAAACCTGCCCGTTATGTGGTAATGGTCCTTTACCGCGTCTCTGAAGTTTTTCTGAAGTAAAGGGTTTCCACAGTACTTGTAGTTTTCCTGTGATTCTGCTTCCAACTTGTCTTTTTCATCTTCCAGCCTTTTCAGCCTTTGAAATCCTTACTTCTCCTTCTCTTTCTGTGCCGTGTAGAAACATTTTTTGTGGCCTTGCCCCCAATAACCCCATTTTTCTCTTACGCCTTCTTCATCCGGTTCTTCTTCAAAGTTCCAGACGGGCAAAGAATCCATGAATTCGTCTTTTATCAGAGCTTTGTTGCAAACGTGGCAATCGACCGCTTTCTTGAAGTCTTCCCAGTCCTTCCACGTCATTTCAATCGGCTTTGGTGTGGCCAAACTCTCTCTTATTTTCACCTCCTCCTGCATAATGGCACTTACAAACTCCCCAACCGCGTTTTCACCCCTGTAAGTGTTGGAACCAACCACTTCACCATCGCTTCTCACAACAAGGTAAGAATAACCGCATGCCTCGTGCCTTTCGGTCTTCTCTGTGTAGCTTGTTTGCGTTCTCTCATGCTTACAGCCATGAATCTTTCTGACAAGAGCCTCAAAGTCCGCGTAAATAGCGAAAGGCACCTTCATCTGTTTTTTGAAGTTTCGGAAAGAAAGGATTTTTCCCCCTTTTTCGGCATCTCGATCCTTGTCGGCCTGCCGTTCACACCGTTGCAATATTTTTTGTGACTCACGGGCAAGTCTGCTCTTGAGAAACCGGTTAAGCACAGCATGCAATAGTGCTTTGCGCCTTCGTACTTGGTCTGATCGAAAAGCAAAGCGCTTTCTCTTTTTACGTAACAGTAGTGCTGAATTTCCCCTGACTCGATCAACATCATGTTTATCCGCGGCATGTTCGCTTGTTTACGTTCGCTTGGTGTACGATCACACAATCGTTTTCCCAGCCAAATACGTTTATTGCGAGTTTCGGGTTTTAGGCCTCGAGCTTTTCTATCTGTTTTACCGGTGTGGGGAAATCGATGCCAACGTAGTTGATGCCATCGTTAACAGGATATTTGCTTGGTCTTTGCGGATCTTTCCCGTTTTTGGGAGGGAATAAAGCGGCTCTGAGTGCCCACTTCAAGCATTCGTTGTCTGTGTTTTTCACGTTGATTATTGCCTTCTTTTTCGCCAGTTTGGCGGGAAGAGGCAGATAGGTCCCTCCTCGAAGTGGCTGATAGCGCGCAACATTCACGTACGCGACCTGTATCCTTTCAACCGCCCATTCTGATCCCATCTCGGACCAGTGCTCTATTTCTCCTTTTGCCTTGTCAATGAATTCGTCAAATTTTTGTCTTATCAGGTCCTCTTCATTCTTTTTGAAAACGTCCGGTGGTCTTCTTTGAAATAATGCTCCATGAATTGCGTTTCGTCGTTTCTTTCTATTGAGAACTTCACTTTTTACCCGAAACTTACTTTAACGCTATTTAACCTTAGGGTTTCTTGTTCGACCAAATCGGTGATCTTTTCTTTGTTTCTCTTGCAAACCTCAAAATTTCTTTATTGTTTGGGTTCCTTTCGGATATTGCCATTCTCCACACACGGGGCCATTCTTGGAAATTGTTTTGAGATATTTGGAACCCCGTCATATAATGCGTGAACCTCG